>NC_048571.1:56147295-56162295 GCF_013265735.2 Oncorhynchus mykiss
TCTCCCTCTGTCAGACAGCCACAGGGAGAAAGGAGAGAACAACAGAATGAGAGAATGAATGGATGAGAGAAGAACAAAAGCAGAAGGGGCTTACGCTTCATGCCAGCAGACGGACAGTGTTTTATTTACACTCTTTTAACATTCATTTTATTTCTACTTTCCATTCTGTCAAATGTATTATCAGGTTCCTTTGTGCGGGAGATGGTTGTGATAGTAGAATTAATTATTAAGCTGCGTTGCGGTGGCGTCTCGTTGGGGTTTGGGGCTTGTCCATTAGCTATTTTAATAGCTAATTACTGTGGGGGAGAGTGTTAATTGGAATTCTCTTAGATAATGTGAACTCCTCTTCCTCTTTCTATAGTTTTAATAGAAAACCACAACACTCAATAGATGTCACAGAGTGGCACCGAGACACAGGGGTGTGTGTGTGTGTGTGACTTTACGGTATTTTGTCTGTGTTTGAGTGTCACCTGGTTCCAACTGTGAATGTATATTTACTAGAATCACTTTTGAAATTGGAGATGATTTTCTTGTGGTACGCATGTTAGGCCTGGACATGATGAGCTATAGGTCCAACATGTTTGACAGCATCTCCAGGGCCCACGCTCGCTATGGATGAGGGACCAGGGGGGAGTGTGCATGTGTGTGTGTGTTCTGTGAAGGCAGCGGTGTGTGTAAGTCATGAGATGTCCCTGACAGTAGCTCCGCTAAAGCCCCGGAGAAAACCTGTGTGTGTAATGTTGAGACTGTAATATAGTGTGTGTGTTGATGAGACTGTAATATAGTGTGTGTGTGTTGTTGAGACTGTAATATAGTGTGTGTGTTGATGAGACTGTAATATAGTGTGTGTTGATGAGACTGTAATATAGTGTGTGTGTTGATCAGACTGTAATATAGTGTGTGTGTTGATGAGACCGTAATATAGTGTGTGTGTTGATGAGACTGTAATATAGTGTGTGTGTGTTGATGAGACTGTAATGTGTGTGTGTGTGTGTGTGTGTGTGTGTGTGTGTGTGTGTGTGTGTGTGTGTGTGTGTGTGTGTGTGTGTGTGTGTGTGTGTGTGTGTGCGTGCGTGCGTGTGTGTGTGTGTGTGTTTCAGTGTTGGCTCTCTCCATGTGCAGAGAAAAGTGACATTTTCTAATCCTCTCAGGCCTCCTGAGGATATTGACTCCTTTTCTCTGCCTGTCTAATGTGCCCTTTTCACTGGAGGAGAAGAGACAGAGCAACTGAAAGGAAGGAGAGAGAAAAGGGAGGGATGTGTTTAGATGTATTTCTGCTTGTAGGGTCGGTACCTCAACAGTGTTCGCTTATTTCGCTGGAGGGTCTTTCACACCATCGATACAGTCATCGATACAGTAGGCGTCAGATTGATTCAAGTTAACTGTTTGCAACAGACTTTTAATTTTTTTTATTTTTACAAATTCTCCTTTTGTGTTTGGGTGTAATCATACAAAAAAGGAGATGACAAAAATGACATTTTTAAGAGTGCAGCAAATGAAACAATAGCTGTATAGGAATATTGTTTTAATTGTAATGAATAGAGGACTTAAACAGCTTTGTGTTTCTGGTGTCGTCCTTTCATTTCTGTGTTCTGTTTCAAATTGAAACAGGCAGCAACCTGATAGAGGAAACAAAGGAGTGAGTGAACGAGAGAGAAAAACAGGGAGATCTATGGAGGAGAGGACCCACTAGGCAAAAACTGGTTGAATCAACGTTGTTTCCATATCTTTTCAACCAAACAATTCTATGTGATGATGTTGAATTCATGTGGAAAACTGATTGTATTTGCAGAAAGTCATGAACGTGACGGCACTTTGTGTTTTTTCACCCAACGTTTTACCTAGATCCAATGAAATGGTACATTTTCACTTTAGTTGACAACTCAACCAAATCTAAATGAGAACTAGACGTTGAACTGATGTCTGTGCCCTGTGGGGAGGAAGCAACCTACAGAGTGAATACGTTTTATCTTTTTAATACCATCATCCTTTGTGTGTTTCAATTCTGACAACACTTGAAATTATTTGTTCTCTTGTGTGAGAGTTCTGGATGTGAAATTGCAGTAGAAGGAAAGTGGTTTTCAGCTTTGAGAATGAGACAGATAGGAATATGGGAATGAATTCTAACCTACTAAGTTATTATTATTAAATGAATTTCTTCTGTCACCTTCAGAGTAAACTGCTCTAAATGAGGTTACTGTATTTAACAGTGATTGTCTTGTATCCTGAATGAGATACACATGCTTTTACCTGATCACTTGGAACCTTTTACAGCTGATCTAAATTCTAAACGCTATCAGTCGATGTTCTAAAAACATGATTACATTTGGTAGCGCTTGAAGGCATCCTTTATGGTTGTTTATTAAGGGTTTTAAAGTAGCGTAGTTTATGCACTGTTAATAACTAATAGTTACGCAAGCACACTATATCTACCAATGAGTTATAACCGTTTACTATAAACTTTATATTAGGAAATAAGTATATAAAGTCTTTATGAACCATTTATACAATAGATCTAAATGTAAAGCGTTGCCTTGAAAGGTACTCTAAACCCTAGGTTGTGGTGAATGTGACTGCGTTGGTTTCCCATGGGTCTATACCGTAGTCATGTGATCGGCCCATCTGACTTAAGCGGCCGTGTGTTTTTTCTCAGGAGTGACTCGCCACCCTTTAGTAACAATCGTTCCTGATGTTAAACCCATCAGAAGTCTCCCTGTGCCACGGGATCTCTCTATTCATCTCCCGTGTGTGTGTGTGTGTGTGTGTGTCTGGGGTGAGGGTAAGCCATGGGAAAAGGGAATACCTGAGTGGATTACTGTGATCCCAAGGACACTTTGTGTGGGGCATTCAAGTTCACATTTATTTTTAATTGACTGACCTTTGGTGTTCTTTTCTCTTTAACTGGGCATTAGAACGACCCTCACAGCTCACTACGCTGGTTTACAAACACCAGAGCTATGTTCGAATACCCATACTAACATACTGTATACTACATGCTTAATTAGAATATACTACATACAATTGGCCTAGCGTCGTCTGGGTTAAGGAAGGCTTGGTCGGGAGGGATGTCCTTGTCTAATCGCGCACCAGCGACTCCTGTGGCGGGCTGGGCACAGTGTGCGCTAGCCAAGGTTGCCAGGTGCACGGTGTAGCCTCCGACACATTGGTGCGGCTGGCTTCCGGGTTGGATGCGCGCTGTGTTAAGAAGCAGTGCGGCAGGTTGGGTTGTGTAACGGAGGACTCATGACATTCAGCCTTCGTCTCTCCCGAGCCCGTACGGGAGTTGTAGCGATGAGACAAGATAGTAGCTACTACAACAATTGGAAAGATTGGGGAGAAAAAGGGGAAAGAATTCAAAAAAAAAAAAAAAAAATTGGGTAGTTAGTTTGCATATAGTTAATATACTGGCAAGTTTGATGTATTAGTAGCCAGTGTGGATTCGAGTCACAAATATGATGACCTGCAACTCGACTTTGACTTTAACACCAATGACTCGTGACTTAACTTGGACTTGAGCCTTTTGACTCAAACTGACTTGATACCCTCCCCAAACCCAAATATGAAAAATGATGCTATTAAAAAAAGTGTGCAGCGCATCAACTCTTAATTTAACGGATTACAGTTTGAATCAGACAGCAGCCAATCAAATTGTGCCAGCTGAGAAAAAGTTGCGCGTGGCAGTGCAGAGGAACGTCGGCGGGTGAATTCAGATGGAGCCCCTGGAAAGATGATACCCAAAATATTTTTTTTTCGGATATAAAGATTACGCTGTAGTCAACAAAAAAACATATTGCAACTTGCAAAAACATGCAGGAAGAAAATTACAGACGGAGGCGCAACAACTTCCAACTTTGTTTGACATTTGAAGCTGCACAAAGAACAGTAAGTCGAGGCTAATATAGCCGACAGCTATATATAACTTTGCTACTGTAGCATGTAGGCTAACATAACATTCAATCAATTAGCCTCCACACAGCCAGTCAGTGCGGGAACGGGATCATTGCACCAAAGATTGAGCTACAACTGGCTAGGCAGTTGGTAGCCGAAATCCTGCCTGATGTTACTGCTGTTCCTAAAACCATTGACATAGGTTAGCCTACTGTAACCACACACAGAGAGTGTGTGTGTGTGTGTGTGTTAAGGTTGGGCGATTGTGTACTAGCCTACATCGCCCGATTGCGCCACATAGCGATCCTCGATTGTCGATCGCTATGGAGGGGTCCTTTCTCATGGCCACCCATGTATTTCCATGGAAATTACGTTTATTTGGAAAGTAAAATACAGTGGGGCAAAAAAGTATTTAGTCAGCCACCAATTGTGCAAGTTCTCTCACTTAAAAAGATGAGAGAGGCCTGTAATGTTCATCATAGGTACACTTCAACTATGACAGACAAAATGAGAAAAAAAAATGTCTTCCAGAAAATCACATTGTAGGATTTTTAATGAATTTATTTGCAAATTGTGGTGGAAAATAAGTATTTGGTCACCTACAAACAAGCAAAATTTCTGGCTCTCACAGACCTGTAACTTCTTCTTTAAGAGGCTCCTCTGTCCTCCACTCGTTACCTGTATTAATGGCACCTGTTTGAACTTGCTATCAGTATGAAAGACACCTGTCTACAACCTCAAACAGTCACACTCGAAACTCCACTATGGCCAAGACCAAAGAGCTGTCAAAGGACACCAGAAACAAAATTGTAGACCTGCACCAGGCTGGGAAGACTGAATCTGAAATAGTTAAGCAGCTTGGTTTGAAGAAATCAATTGTGGGAGCAATTATTAGGAAATGGAAGACATACAAGACCACTGATAATCTCCCTCGATCTGGGGCTCCACGCAAGATCTCACACCGTGGGGTCAAAATGATCACAAGACCGGTGAGCAAAAATCCCAGAACCACACGGGGGGGACCTAGTGAATGACCTGCAGAGAGCAGGGACCAAAGTAACAAAGCCTACCATCAGTAACACACTACGCCGCCAGGGACTCAAATCCTGCAGTGCCAGACGTGTCCCCCTGCTTAAGCCAGTACATGTCCAGGCCCGTCTGAAGTTTGCTAGAGAGCATTCGGGTGATCCAGAAGAAGATTGGGAGAATGTCATATGGTCAGATGAAACCAAAATATAACTTTTTGGTAAAAACTCAACTCGTCGTGTTTGGAGGACAAAGAATTCTGAGTTGCATCCAAAGAACACCATACCTACTGTGAAGCATGGGGGTGGAAACATCATGCTTTGGGGCTGTTTTTCTGCAAAGGGACCAGGACGAGTGATCCGTGTAAAGGAAAGAATGAATGGGGACATGTATCGTGAGATTTTGAGTGAAAACTTCCTTCCATCAGCAAGGGCATTGAAGATGAAACGTGGCTGGGTCTTTCAGCATGACAATGATCCCAAACACACCGCCCGGGCAACGAAGGAGTGGCTTCGTAAGAAGCATTTCAAGATCCTGGAGTGGCCTAGCCGGTCTCCAGATCTCAACCCCATAGATAATCTTTGGAGGGAGTTGAAAGTCCGTGTTGCCCAGCAACAGCCCCAAAACATCACTGCTCTAGAGGAGATGGAGAAATGGGCCAAAATACCAGCAACAGTGTGTGAAAACCTTGTGAAGACTTACAGAAAACGTTTGACCTCTGTCATTGTCAACAAAGGGTATATAACAAAGTATTGAGATAAACTTTTGTTATTGACCAAATACTTATTTTCCACCATAATTTGCAAATCAATTAATTAAAAATCCTACAATGTGATTTTCTGGATTTTTTTTTCTAATTTTGTCTGTCGTAGTTGAAGTGTACCTATGATGAAAATTACAGGCCTCTTAAGTAGGAGAACTTGCACAATTGGTGGCTGACTAAATACTTTTTTGCCCCACCTTATATATACAGTATTTTTAAAAGCATTAAGGATTTGCGTAAATGTAATATACTTGTAATATACTTTACTCTTGTTAAAAATATGAAATTGTATTACATTTGGTGAAGAGCACATTATGACTTGTTTAGGACTCGAAACTCAAAGTTTAGGACTTGAGACTTGACTTGAGACTTGTCGGTCTTGACTTGAGACTTGACTCGGACTTGCCTGTCTTGACTTGAGTGCTAAGACTTGAGACTTACTTGTAAAACAATGACTTGGTCCCACCTCTGTTAGTAGCCAACTAACATTAGGTAGCCCGCTAACATACCGGTACATACTGCTGCGATGATATGCTATGTGGTTCGTAAGGATACTTTATCATTACTTTATTACATTGCTCAACATTTTCTTAACAATTGTCATAATTAGTTTGAAGCAATGAATTTGTATCCGCTCTCGTTGGACGTCGGCTGCATATTTTCCGAAATTTTCTTCAAATCTTAAAACGTTGTGAAGCCACGCCCAT
This sequence comes from Oncorhynchus mykiss, assembly GCF_013265735.2. Classification (NCBI taxonomy): domain Eukaryota; kingdom Metazoa; phylum Chordata; class Actinopteri; order Salmoniformes; family Salmonidae; genus Oncorhynchus; species Oncorhynchus mykiss. Next base: position 56,153,680 of record NC_048571.1, read on the forward strand.
TTTCTGAAGAATTGCATTATGGGCCCTAAAAGCACAGAAATGGTGTCCACTGCTTGTATACTTTGTATTTTGGCGAATGTAGTACGACATCCGGGAACGTTTGGCATACTAACTATATCCATACTATGACCAATAAGCACACTATAAATTCAATTTGCGCCACAAATAGTATGGTTAGTATGAGTATTTGAACACAGCTCTGGACTATATGACACATAGATTAGTTTTTCTCTTCCAAATGGAATTGTATCAAGCTATTGAACAGAGCTTGCTGAGGATGAACTGGCTTAACAAAACGTGCTTAGAGTGGGTTTTTGTGTGGATGTGTGTGTGCTACTCCACCCCAGTATTGCTGGTTTGGTTTTGATCTAGGGGGTCACTCTCGTTGGCCTTCTTGGTTTCATCTTACACGGGTAAATTATAATCAATCACTGAAATTACATCCAACACAGCACGGGCCTCTCTTTCTCTCTGTGTGTGTGTGTGTTTGAATGGACCAGGCCATGTTTGGGTCCCAGAGCCTGTATTGGGGTTAGATGACGTCAGTCAAATAGGGCTATTCTGTCTCTGTTTTGATTAGACTGAACAAAATCCAACTGTTTTTGTCTTTTCTTTATTTAAGAGAAGAAAAATGTGTGTGTGTGTGTGTGTGATGTGTATGCATGAGTTAGTGGAAACAGTTCTATTTCCATGGTAGTGTATGCGTAAGAGTGGTTGTTGGGTGGTTGGAAGTAATTGGGAGGCCATTTTGAAGCTGATGTGATAAGCAGGTCTGTGGGTGGGGTGGTAGAGTAGTAGTACTGGTCTGTGGGTGGGGTGGTAGAGTAGTAGTACTGGTCTGTGGGTGGGGTGGTAGAGTAGTAGTACTGGTCTGTGGGTGGGGTGGTAGAGTAGTAGTACTGGTCTGTGGGTGGGGTGGTAGAGTAGTAGTACTGGTCTGTGGGTGGGGTGGTAGAGTAGTAGTACTGGTCTGTGGGTGGGTTGGTAGAGTAGTAGTACTGGTCTGTAGGTGGGGTGGTAGAGTAGTAGTACTGGTCTGTGGGTGGGGTGGTAGAGTAGTAGTACTGGTCTGTGGGTGGGGTGGTAGAGTAGTAGTACTGGTCTGTAGGTGGGGTGGTAGAGTAGTACTGGTCTGTGGGTGGGGTGGTAGAGTAGTAGTACTGGTCTGTGGGTGGGGTGGTAGAGTAGTACTGGTCTGTGGGTGGAGTGGTAGAGTAGTAGTACTGGTCTGTGGGTGGGGTGGTAGAGTAGTAGTACTGGTCTGTGGGTGGGGTGGTAGAGTAGTAGTACTGGTCTGTAGGTGGGGTGGTAGAGTAGTAGTACTGGTCTGTAGGTGGGGTGGTAGAGTAGTAGTACTGGTCTGTGGGTGGGGTGGTAGAGTAGTAGTACTGGTCTGTGGGTGGGGTGGTAGAGTAGTAGTACTGGTCTGTGGGTGGGGTGGTAGAGTAGTAGTACAGGTCTGTGGGTGGGGTGGTAGAGTAGTAGTACTGGTCTGTGGGTGGGGTGGTAGAGTAGTAGTACTGGTCTGTGGGTGGGGTGGTAGAGTAGTAGTACTGGTCTGTGGGTGGGGTGGTAGAGTAGTAGTACTGGTCTGTGGGTGGGGTGGTAGAGTAGTAGTACAGGACTGTGGGTGGGGTGGTAGAGTAGTAGTACTGGTCTGTGGGTGGGGTGGTAGAGTAGTAGTACTGGTCTGTGGGTGGGGTGGTAGAGTAGTAGTACTGGTCTGTGGGTGGGGTGGTAGAGTAGTAGTACAGGTCTGTGGGTGGGGTGGTAGAGTAGTAGTACTGGTCTGTGGGTGGGGTGGTAGAGTAGTAGTACTGGTCTGTGGGTGGGGTGGTAGAGTAGTAGTACTGGTCTGTGGGTGGGGTGGTAGAGTAGTAGTACTGGTCTGTGGGTGGGGTGGTAGAGTAGTAGTACTGGTCTGTGGGTGGGGTGGTAGAGTAGTAGTACTGGTCTGTGGGTGGGGTGGTAGAGTAGTAATACAGGTCTGTGGGTGGGGTGGTAGAGTAGTAGTACTGGTCTGTGGGTGGGGTGGTAGAGTAGTAGTACTGGTCTGTGGGTGGGGTGGTAGAGTAGTAGTACAGGTCTGTGGGTGGGGTGGTAGAGTAGTAGTACTGGTCTGTGGGTGGGGTGGTAGAGTAGTAGTACTGGTCTGTGGGTGGGGTGGTAGAGTAGTACTGGTCTGTGGGTGGGGTGGTAGAGTAGTAGTACTGGTCTGTAGGTGGGGTGGTAGAGTAGTAGTACTGGTCTGTGGGTGGGGTGGTAGAGTAGTAGTACTGGTCTGTGGGTGGGGTGGTAGAGTAGTAGTACTGGTCTGTGGGTGGGGTGGTAGAGTAGTAGTACAGGTCTGTGGGTGGGGTGGTAGAGTAGTAGTACTGGTCTGTGGGTGGGGTGGTAGAGTAGTAGTACTGGTCTGTGGGTGGGGTGGTAGAGTAGTAGTACAGGTCTGTGGGTGGGGTGGTAGAGTAGTAGTACTGGTCTGTGGGTGGGGTGGTAGAGTAGTAGTACTGGTCTGTGGGTGGGGTGGTAGAGTAGTAGTACTGGTCTGTGGGTGGGGTGGTAGAGTAGTAGTACTGGTCTGTGGGTGGGGTGGTAGAGTAGTAGTACAGGTCTGTGGGTGGGGTGGTAGAGTAGTAGTACTGGTCTGTGGGTGGGGTGGTAGAGTAGTAGTACTGGTCTGTGGGTGGGGTGGTAGAGTAGTAGTACTGGTCTGTGGGTGGGGTGGTAGAGTAGTAGTACTGGTCTGTGGGTGGGGTGGTAGAGTAGTAGTACAGGTCTGTGGGTGGGGTGGTAGAGTAGTAGTACTGGTCTGTGGGTGGGGTGGTAGAGTAGTAGTACTGGTCTGTGGGTGGGGTGGTAGAGTAGTAGTACTGGTCTGTGGGTGGGGTGGTAGAGTAGTAGTACTGGTCTGTGGGTGGGGTGGTAGAGTAGTAGTACTGGTCTGTGGGTGGGGTGGTAGAGTAGTAATACAGGTCTGTGGGTGGGGTGGTAGAGTAGTAGTACTGGTCTGTGGGTGGGGTGGTAGAGTAGTAGTACTGGTCTGTGGGTGGGGTGGTAGAGTAGTAGTACAGGTCTGTGGGTGGGGTGGTAGAGTAGTAGTACAGGTCTGTAGGTGGGGTGGTAGAGTAGTAGTATTGGTCTGTGGGTGGGGTGGTAGAGTAGTAGCACTGGTCTGTGAGTGGGGTGGTAGAGTAGTAGTACTGGTCTGTGGGTGGGGTGGTAGAGTAGTACTGGTCTGTGGGTGGGGTGGTAGAGTAGTAGTACTGGTCTGTAGGTGGGGTGGTAGAGTAGTAGTACTGGTCTGTGGGTGGGGTGGTAGAGTAGTAGTACTAGTCTGTGGGTGGGGTGGTAGAGTAGTAGTACTGGTCTGTGGGTGGGGTGGTAGAGTAGTAGTACTGGTCTGTGGGTGGGGTGGTAGAGTAGTAGTACTGGTCTGTGGGTGGGGTGGTAGAGTAGTAGTACTGGTCTGTGGGTGGGGTGGTGGGGTGGTAGAGTAGTAGTACTGGTCTGTGGGTGGGGTGGTAGAGTAGTACTGGTCTGTGGGTGGGGTGGTAGAGTAGTAGTACTGGTCTGTAGGTGGGGTGGTAGAGTAGTAGTACTGGTCTGTAGGTGGGGTGGTAGAGTAGTAGTACTGGTCTGTGGGTGGGGTGGTAGAGTAGTAGTACAGGTCTGTGAGTGGGGTGGTAGTGTAGTAGTACTGGTCTGTAGGTGGGGTGGTAGAGTAGTAGTACTGGTCTGTGGGTGGGGTGGTAGAGTAGTAGTACTGGTCTGTGAGTGGGGTGGTAGAGTAGTAGTACTGGTCTGTGGGTGGGGTGGTAGAGTAGTAGTACTGGTCTGTGGGTGGGGTGGTAGAGTAGTAGTACTGGTCTGTAGGTGGGGTGGTAGAGTAGTAGTACTGGTCTGTGGGTGGGGTGGTAGAGTAGTAGTACTGGTCTGTGGGTGGGGTGGTAGAGTAGTAGTACTGGTCTGTGGGTGGGGTGGTAGAGTAGTAGTACTGGTCTGTGGGTGGGGTGGTAGAGTAGTAGTACTGGTCTGTGGGTGGGGTGGTAGAGTAGTAGTACTGGTCTGTAGATGGGGTGGTAGAGTAGTAGTACTGGTCTGTGGGTGGGGTGGTAGAGTAGTAGTACTGGTCTGTAGGTGGGGTGGTAGAGTAGTAGTACTGGTCTGTGGGTGGGGTGGTAGAGTAGTAGTACTGGTCTGTGGGTGGGGTGGTAGAGTAGTAGTACTGGTCTGTGGGTGGGGTGGTAGAGTAGTAGTACTGGTCTGTGGGTGGGGTGGTAGAGTAGTAGTACAGGTCTGTAGGTGGGGTGGTAGAGTAGTAGTACTGGTCTGCGGGTGGGGTGGTAGAGTAGTAGTATTGGTCTGTGGGTGGGGTGGTAGAGTAGTAGTACAGGTCTGTGGGTGGGGTGGTAGAGTAGTAGTACTGGTCTGTAGGTGGGGTGGTAGAGTAGTAGTACTGGTCTGTGGGTGGGGTGGTAAAGTAGTAGTACTGGTCTGTGGGTGGGGTGGTAGAGTAGTAGTACTGGTCTGTGGGTGGGGTGGTAGAGTAGTAGTACTGGTCTGTGGGTGGGGTGGTAGAGTAGTAGTACTGGTCTGTGGGTGGGGTGGTAGAGTAGTAGTACTGGTCTGTGGGTGGGGTGGTAGAGTAGTAGTACAGGTCTGTGGGTGGGGTGGTAGAGTAGTAGTACTGGTCTGTGGGTGGGGTGGTAGAGTACTAGTACTGGTCTGTGGTGGGGTGGTAGAGTAGTAGTACTGGTCTGTAGGTGGGGTGGTAGAGTAGTAGTACTGGTCTGTAGGTGGGGTGGTAGAGTAGTAGTACTGGTCTGTAGGTGGGGTGGTAGAGTAGTAGTACTGGTCTGTGGGTGGGGTGGTAGAGTAGTACTGGTCTGTGGGTGGGGTGGTAGAGTAGTAGTACTGGTCTGTGGGTGGGGTGGTAGAGTAGTAGTACTGGTCTGTGGGTGGGGTGGTAGAGTAGTAGTATTGGTCTGTGGGTGGGGTGGTAGAGTAGTAGTACTGGTCTGTGGGTAGTGTTGTAGTACTGAACAAGTTGAAAAATTGAACAAGTTGAAAAACAGCATGGCGGTGTTGGTTAGTCTGTCTGTCTCTTCTGTGTCCTTGGTCCCGACACACTCCACAGGGAAAGGAAACAGAACGGTGGGTGGAGAGAGAGAGAGGGACAGAGAGGGAGAGATAGAGAGGTAAAGAGAGGGGTAGACACAAAGACCTCTGCCAACACTCACAGCTCCACCACATGTCCCACACTAAACCTTCCATAGGTCTGTCCATTGTCTTCATTGATCTCTCCCTCGTTTTCTTCCTTTCTTTCCCTCCTCCCTCCCCTCTGTTCTCCAGCCCTGTGCTGCTTCATATTTTCGCAGTGCTCCAGTTTTCCTAAGTTATTGCTGGAGCAGGGCTGTGGCGCCGTGTGTGTTAGTGAAAGGCGAGCTCGAGCAGGGCGATGGGGAGGAATGACTAGTGTGTGTGTGTGTGTGTGTGTGTGTGTGTCCAGGAGCACACAGCGTTAGAGTTTAAACAGTCTCCTTTATTTATTACTCTTCTGGCACCTGTCCTGTTTTTCAGGCTGTGTGTGTGTGTGTGTGTGTGTGTGTGTGTGTGTGTGTGTGTGTGTGTGTGTGTGTGTGTGTGTGTGTGTGTGTGTGTGTGTGTGGCCGTGTGTGTGGCCGTGTGTGTGTGTCTATTTTTTTCATCGTTTTGGAAATGTAAACACAGCTAAAATGCATCCAGATGTTACCAGCTGCGTTCCGCCACCACAAATGCTGGGCAGGGAGGTAGTCTGTGCGTGTCTTTGTGTGTATGTGTGCACACGCGAGTGTGTATCTTTCACTCCCAGTTCTTCGCAACCCACACAAACGCACGCACGCACGCACCCACACACACACACACACACACACACACACACACACACACACACACACACAAAATTATTGTGTGATTTCAAGGATTGTCTAGTCTCTTTTATATGAGTATGTGTGTCTGTGTGTGTGCGTACTCAGATGAATCTATTGGGAATGCTGTGTGTGCACACGTCTGTGCCAACCTGTTGAATGGGTGTATCGTGCCTTTTTAAAGTAGCTCTGGGCTAGGATCTAGAAAAGTCCTATATTAAAAGTGCTGCTACGGGCGAAAGATGCTAAACCAGTTAAGAGAGTGACAGTGCCTCCATAAAACCCATTGACCCTGCAGACCCCCCCATTACAGTAGAGAGATGGACCCTTTATACACACACACACACACACACGCACACACACACACACACACACACACACACACACACACACACACACACACACACACCTGTCATGGTGGTGGGCTGTGGGTTTTGGGGTGGGGGGTGGGAAGGTGTTAATTGGTTGACACAGGGGAGGAGAGCAGTCGTAAAATCACCAACACTCTCAGCAACCCTGAGAGGCCCTGACACACACACACACACACACACCTATGTAAAACACTAGCCACCACTAGCACCACTAACTGCCATTTTAATTTGTCATAATAACGATGGGGAGATTGGGTTCAGCTACACAGTATTGTATCAACCACAGAGTATTCACTTGCACGTGGTTCTAATTGCAAGGCAAACAGTGTTAATGTTTGTTTGCTAAATGCACATTAAGTGTCCACACAGTCACATACATATGTACACACACACACACTGACCTGTGTGTTTGACAGAGAGAGAGGTTCCACCAATTAGCAGAGCTCTAGTGTTTATAATGTGATGAGGTGATATTATTACTCTCTCTCACTCTGCAACAGGTGAACACATTTAAATATCAGATGGAAATGCAGCCGCTTTAGAAGAGTTTTGTGTGTGTGTGTGTGCGTGCGTGCGTGAGTGCTTGCGTGCGTGCGTGTGTGTGTGTGTGCGTGCGTGTGTGTGTGTGCGTGCGTGTGTCTCTGTGTGTGTGTGTGTGTCTCTGTGTGTGTGTGTGTGTTCGCTGTCCTTTGGGAGTAATTAGGAAGTGAAGGTGGGGGTTTCTGAGTCTGCTCTCTCTCATTAGTGTGAATATGGAGAGTAGCAGAAAAGTCTCTGTGCTACATCACTTCACAGAATTTAGAAACATACATGGATAACTAGCACACATGCATTAGTGCCTCGTTGGAGTGCTTTAGAGCCCTGCACACTGAGACAACTGTCATAGTCACTTTATGAATGTGAATTCACATCTGTGGTGACTATGACTATTAGACTAGCTTGATGTATCTTTATGTGTGTGTTCCTCTAAAGCACACCAAAACAGTGTCTGTTCTGCTCCTATAGCCCTGCCATGCCCTGGCTGCTTGTTTGGGTTGGTCCTTCCAAACATACTATTACTGGAGGCTTCCTCTCTGCTCCCTACTGGGGTCTACCCTTTAGCCTGCTACATTCTATTCCTGGACCTAGGGCTAATTTAGCACTGAGCTACATTGGAGGTCCTCTCCTCTCCTCTCCTCTCCTCTCCTCTCCTCTCCTCTCCTCTCCTCTCCTCTCCTCTCCTCTCCTCTCCTCTCCTCTCCTCTCCTCTCCCACTCCTATGCCTCTTGGATGATTTGCCAGATGCAACCTATCACAGTAACCAACACACAACCCCAACACAACTCTCCACCCAGATATAACACATAAACACTACTGCATGTCTTCAAAGGCTTCTAGAAGGGCACGTCATCTCAGTTTGATAGTCAGGCTGTCATGATGCAACAAGTCTACCTTTTGTTCTGTAGGCTAACACGCATGGGCAAGAAATAAGAGAAGGGGAAAGCCTGCATCTTTACGACATACACTCAACTTAGAGAAAGGAGAAGGAAGAAAAAGGAATGCAAGCAAGAGATTTAAGAGAGAGAGAGAGAGAGCGAGAGAGAGAGAGAAGGAGTAAGTGAGTGAGAGAAACATAGGTGGTTAGGACAAAAGCGGTATTGTATCATATGAAATGACTTTAGAGTTGAAAGCTTTAAAAGTCCCTCTGAGAGCCAGATCATAAAGCCTGGAGACAGGCCTAGCCTAGCAGCCCGTCCCAGAGCCAGACAGGCCTAGCCTAGCAGCCCGTCCCAGAGCCAGACAGGCCTAGCCTAGCAGCCCGTCCCAGAGCCAGACAGGCCTAGCCTAGCAGCCCGTCCCAGAGCCAGACAGGCCTAGCCTAGCAGCCCGTCCCAGAGCCAGACAGGCCTAGCCTAGCAGCCCGTCCCAGAGCCAGTCAGGCCTAGCCTAGCAGCCCGTCCCAGAGCCAGACAGGCGAGCCCAGAGCACAGCGCTTCCAGGAAAAGAAGATGTAAAAATCTGTTTGCTGTGAGAAAGGTAAACAATCAGAAATGACAAATATGCAGGTTTTTTCCATCTCTTTTTTTCATGCTTTTTTCACTGTTATTAAAGAAGACATATGATGGGAAGAGCAGAATTAGAAGTCAGAGGTTTGTTGTGAGGGATAGCAGACACGTTTATGGAGAGAGATTACCCCCTCTCTACCTCTCTCTCCCCCTCAGTATATCACACAGGCTTGAAACGGTCAAGCTGTGCCTTTCACGCACATGCACAGAATACAAGCCCTCCTATGTCCAACAATAAGAAATCACAGTTTTTAATTGAAAAATCAGAGGTCAATATAACCCCTGGGTGGAGGG
>NC_048571.1:56167295-56194795 GCF_013265735.2 Oncorhynchus mykiss
CGCGGGAATTAATGTCATTCATATGCCCCGCGGAAATTACTTTTCAAATGCATATAATCTAAAACATGCAAATGAGGCTGGCTTTATGCTCCCTGTTTAATATGAATTATCATTTTGTGAATACCTATTATTACTGCATACATTTCTCCAATTATATTGTTCTTTTTTGTCACTTTTGCATACGGACAGGCGCGTGCTCACACACACACTGTTTGCAGTGGTATTTCTTTTTGATGTGGGTATTTTAATGAGGAGTAATACAGATGGTAATGACATAGTCCACTCCTCTTCCTCCCTCTCTCTTTTTCTCTCCCCCTCTCTCTCCCATCGCGTTATGGTAAATGATTGGGGTGAAGAAGATGGGTGTGGGTTCTGATTTAAAAACGCCAATGTTTCACAGCGTGGCCGCAATTTCATCCTCAAAAAAAGACTTTATTCTTAAGTACAAATGAAAACACAGGCAATACAAGTTGTTCTTGGTGAATTTTGAATTGGCAAAGTGAAATATTCATGTGTTTTAAAAGTGAACAGTGCATGTTTAGTTTTGTCTTTCTCTCCTTCATCCTTTGCTTCTTGTGATAAAGGCCTCAGCAGGGAAATGAATGTCCTTTCTCAATTGAATTGACGGCATCCCTTTTTCAAATGAATTACTCTATTCATTTATTTATATTGCACCATCAATTATTCTATTAATATTAGTAGGTTTCAAATTAGTAGTACTTCTCTCGGTATTCTCTCTACTCCTATTAATTAGCATGCATATCACTTTAACAAAGATTTTTCTTTCTCTTCTAAATGATAAAAGAGACATTTTTTTATTCAATGAGAACCGCCTTAGAAAGTATTAATATTTTAGTTTTGTCCCAAAAGACAAAAACATGGAGAAAAGCAAAAAGGAATCGCAGAAAACTAACAATTACCAGAATAACAATATAGACTGTCACTACTGACTAGGTCTGGTTGTTCCTTGTTTTCCCCTTTGAGGTGTAAAAAACAGAGGGAATAGTGTGTGTGTGTGTGTGTGTGTGTGTGTGTGTGTGAGGGGGGGGGGGGAGATATCATCTTGTTCTGCCACTTTTTGGATATGGTGTGGGAATTAATTACTGCAGTGAAGCCTTGGACCAAGTTCAAAAGTACTAAAATTCAATTAATTTGAAAAGTGGACATGCTATCGTTTTCCCCGCATGTCTCCTTTAAAGTCTGCCCTGTTTTTATTACGGACTTATTCAATTATATTTGATTAAACCCTCTCTGATCCAATCTATTAATTAACTGGGAAATGCAAAGTGACCGACTTGAAAGCAGATGAATAAAATTATATCTTGTCCGTTTATTAAAACATTTTACGCCCTCGTTTTTTAAATCCCACTTCAGCACTTTATAAAGTCAGTTTTCCAGGTGAATCGGTGTATTTGTTTTCACTACCTCGTAACCATTTTGATTTGCTAAATAAAAATCTGTTTTCGCCTCAGGCATTTGACGAGCACAATTACATGAATTAATATAGCTGAGTCCAGCCTCGTTTCCACAATGGGGGAAGAAAAGCTAAATGTCCAGAATTGTACATAGTATTCCTACTCAAATAATGAAAGGTTGCTCCATCTGCGTAATTAAGTTTATGGAGTTGCCACAGTGGAATGTGTAGGATATCCAGGTCAATATTTGCAGAGGGATGTAGTAATTTCAGGAGCAAGGATCTGATGATTCCACAAGGCTGAGAGAAGGCTAACTTAATGTTTCACACAAGTGATCCATTCATACAGCAAACCTTGTATTGGACTGGGGGAAAATATCATATCACACTGCTTATTCCACATGGAGAGATATGTTGAATATATGAAAGGCTGTGACAACATTTATAAAAAGCACATTTATTCCTGACAGACTAATGTGACAGTTACTTAGACAACAAGCAGGCAGACGTTTAACCCTGAAACAAAGGGGGATTCAGTTTGGTTTAGAAGCCTTCTATTTTATGAGAGCTTTCTTCAGAGATAAACAAAACCAAACACACTTTGACAGGCTTGACACATACAAACACATACACACACAGGCGATGGGAGCGAGCCGCTCTCTAATGCAGGATGCTTTAGTACCACCCATCTTCTGTCTGTCTTTTGATTCATGTGACACCTGTTACTCTCCGACGCTGTAATATGCACACACACACACACACACACACACACACACACAAACCACACCCCCCCACCCCCACACAAACCACACACACACCACACACACACACACAAACACGTCAGGATCTGTCTCTTTCTTTCTGACTTTTTCTTCCTTCATTGCTTTCTTGCTTCCCTCATTTGTATCACTCTTCGTGTTCACAGTGTAATACGTATCATTTTGTTTTGGCGTCACAGAGATGTGGATAACAGTTTTGATGGAGTACCACGTGGCCCTCCGTTTAACCTCTCCTCTTCTTCACAATCACACCTTCCTCTGTCCTCAGACCAGCTGACTCCTCTGTCTTAGGCATCATCCCTCTCTTCTTCCCCCTCTTCCCCCCTCCCTGCCCACCCTCTCACCGGTATAGTCATCCCTCTAACTCACCCACCTCTCCCACATCCCCCTCTATCTCTCTCTCTCTCTATGCCTCTCTCTCGCTCCATCTGAAGGTCATTCTAATAAAGGCGTCTCATAGGACCTAGCTGCTAATTGCTCAGTGGCGCGCAAGCTGGTTTCTGATGGTAATAAAGAAACCACCTCTGTTCTCTCTCCCCCTCTCTACCCCCCTCCCTAACCCCTGTTCTCTCTCCCCCTCTCTACCCCCCTCCCTAACCTCTGTTCTCTCTCCCCCTCCCTACACCCCTCCCTAACCTCTGTTCTCTCTCCCCATCTCTACCCCCCTCCCTAACCTCTGTTCTCTCTTCCCCTCCCTACCCCCCTCCCTAACCTCTGTTCTCTCTCCCCCTCCCTACACCCCTCCCTAACCTCTGTTCTCTCTCCCCATCTCTACCCCCCTCCATAACCTCTGTTCTCTCTTCCCCTCCCTACCCCCCTCCCTAACCTCTGTTCTCTCTCCCCATCTCTACCCCCCTCCCTAAACTCTGTTCTCTCTCCCCCTCTCTACCCCACTCCCTAACCTCTGTTCTCTCTCCCCCTCTCTACCCCGCTCCCTAACCTCTGTTCTGACATGTTAAATACAATCTGGGTATTAACACTGTGGACTGTCATAGCCTGCCCTTACCCTGCTATTACCCCCTAATACTGGAAAAGGAGGGAGGGTGAGAGGGGGGGGGGGCAGAGGGTGAGAGAGGGGGGGCAGAGGGGATTATTCATTCTCATGATCACAAGAGGATGTTCAACCGGCCGATGTCTTGACCCTTATACCTCACACACACACACACACACACATTCACATTCCACACACACAACACACACATGCACGCTCACACTAATAACCCTCAATTCTTCAGAGTGTAGGACTCGTGATTTTACCTAAGATAAATGAGGTGTGTGAGAGGCCTGCTCCTTCTCCAAATATTTGTCTGTGTGTATGTGTGTGTGTGTGTGTGTGTGTGTGTGTGTGTATGTGGAGAGCACCACTCCCAGCTAACACATAACGTTCTGAGAACCTTGTTTCTTAAGTGGGAATTTCAGTACTTCAGCATAACGTTTTCTGCAGGTTTCCTCCTGGTTCTATTTAAAGTCATGTCGTCAGAACATTAAGAAACTTTACATAAAAAAAACACAACAAAACATTAGTAACGTTCAAAGAATATTCTAAGAATATTATTTAAGAACATAAACATTCCATTCGCAGTGTCAACAAACATTTCTCTATCCTCTATCTTGTTAAGTGTGTTCAGGTGTGTTGGCCGCGCCCACTAATTGGCCCTACCTGATCTAAATGAGTGCTTGTTTCCTTTGAAATGGGGTGTGTTTGAATAGACTCAAATCAACAGCTCTGTATGTTTAAAAAAAATACAGCATGCTAGCGCCATCCTGGTGGTGCAGTGGACTGTTTCCATGGATAGAGAACAGAAGATCATAGGATTGACACTGTTACAAAAAAAATGTGTTTGCACGATTCATTTCCATGTGTCCTATCTGTGCTTGGAGTTGAAAACGGTTAACTTAAGCTAGCAGTGTTATTAAAAGTCTTATTGAAAACATGTTCTCAGAACATTAATTAATTATCTTCAAATAGTCTATAATTGACGTTCTCTTTAATAAAACCTTCCAGGAAAACTTCCAGGGTTCCCACAACTTCCATGGAACCAAATATGCTAGCTGGGCTTCTAGCAGTCTACGGGCAAACTGGTAAATCACTTACTGCACTCTAAAAAGAGGGGTCGGGGTTGAGGAAGGAGTGAATGTTTGCCTGGGTCACTCACACACACGGAGCGATCTCATCTGTGTGGAATGTGGTGTGTGTTTACCTATGGCTCCTAAGCCCACCTGACTGAGAGCTGTAATCTTTATGGCCTCGGCAAACAGGGACTTTGTCTTCAAAGAACCACAATCTCACATACACTCACATGCGGACACACACCCCCACACACATGCTCAGAAAGCCCAAGCACCATATGGCCAGTCCAGACTCTAGGTTGTGGGTCGGTGCGTGTTCTTTTTTAATATCAACTTTTTATTATTGTCTCCTTCAGTTCAAGGCACACACCTCTTCTAGCTGGCTCCCTTTGCCTGTCCCTCCTCCGCTACTTCTCTCTCTATCCCTACTCCTCTGTCTCTCTCCTCTCCCTTCTCTGTCAGTTCAGTCCCTGGCCTTGATCATTATATTTGTCCTTTAACTACAGTAGATTATTATTGTGACGGTTCGCAATGAAACGTGTTTCCTCACAAGTCTCCTCTCCTATAGGAGAGACAGGGGGAGGGGAGACAAGGGGAGGGGAGGGGGGACAAGGGGAGGGGAGGGGGAGACACGGGAGGGGAGACGAGGGGAGGGGGAGACACAGGGGAGAGGAGGAGGAGACACAGGAGAGGGGAGGGGGAGACACAGGGGAGAGGAGGGGGAGACAGGGGAGAGGAGGGGGAGACACAAGGGAGAGGAGGGGGAGACACAGGAGAGGCGAGGGGGAGATACAGGTGAGAGGAGGGGGAGACAGGGGAGAGGAGGGGGAGACACAAGGGAGAGGAGGGGGAGACACAGGAGAGGGGAGGGGGAGATACAGGGGAGAGGAGGGGGAGACAAGGGAGAGGAGGGGGAGACACAGGAGAGGGGAGGGGGAGATACAGGGGAGAGGAGGGGGAGACAGGGGAGGGGAGACGAGGGGAGGGGGAGACACAGGGGAGGGGAGACCTATTTCAGTACTTGAATTTCTGAGCTCCCAATTCAAGTTCAAGTAGACTACTTCAAGCCCCTTTTATTGTTTAAAATTGCAGGTGAAACATGGAAAACAACATGTATTTGTCATGTTATTTCATTAGCAGATCATATTGTTGTCATTATCTCCAGAATAATTCACATGAATAGCTTTGGGTGTTGCGCAATAGTCTATCCTACACTCACAGTATACTGTCCAATCCGAGCCACAAAAACATATGAAAACATAAATGTATTACCTTAATGCTTTGTCTGTTAAATCCAAAGAGGACCTGCTGTAAATCAAGCAGACAACAACAGATGATCAATATCAATTAGCTAGGGATATTAGATCCTACGTGGATCCAGGTACAGCTGTCTTCACCCACATAATGAACAAGGCACATTCTAGACATTCCTAGCAAACTATTTTTTCCCCTTTTTTGGGGGGGATAGATCAGCTTTAATATATATATATATATATTTATATATACAGTACCAGTCAAAAGTTTGGACACACCTACTTATTCAAGCGTTTTTCTTTATTTTTACTATTTCCTACATTCTAAAATAATAGTGAAGACATCAAAACTATGAAATAACACATATGGAACCATGTGGTAACCAAAAAAGTGTTCAACAAATCAAAATATACTTTATATTGTAGATTCTTCAAGGTAGCCACCCTTTGCCTTGGTGACAACTTTGCACACTTGACATTCTCTCAACAAGCTTCATGAGGTAGTCACTTTGAATGAATTTCAATTAACAGGTGTGCCTTGTTAAAAGTTCATTTGTGGAATTTCTTTCCTTCTTAATGTGTTTGAACCAATCAGTTGTTTTGTGACAAGGTTGGGGTAGTATACAGAACATAGCCCTATTTGGTAAAAGACCAAGTCCTTATTATGGCAAGAACACCTCAAATAAGCAAAGAGAAATGACAGTCCATCATTACTTTAAGATATGAAGGTCAGTCAATGTGGAATATTTCAAGAACTTTGAAAGTTTCTTCAAGTGTAGTCGCAAAAACCATCAAGAGCTATGATGAAACTGGCTCTCATGAGGACCGCAACAGGAAAGGAAGACCCAGAGTTACCTCTGCTGCAGAGGATACGTTCATTAGAGCCTCAGAAATCGGCAATTAACTGCACCTCAGATTGCAGCCCAGATAAATACTTGACAGAGTTCAAGTAACAGACACATCTAAACATCAACTGTTCAGAGGACACTGCGTGAATCAGGCCTTCATGGTTGAATTTCTGAAAAGAAACAACTACTGAAGGACACCAATAAGAACAAGAGACTTGCTTGGGCCAAGAAACATGAGCAATTGACATTTGTCCTTTGGTCTGATGAGTCCAAATTTGAGATTTTTGGTTCCAACCGCTGTGTCTTTGTGAGACACAGAGTAGGTGAATGAATGATCTCCACATGTGTGATTCCCACCGTGAAGCATGGAGGCAGAGGTGTGATGGTGTGGGGGTACTTTGCTGGTGACACTGTCAGAGATTTATTTAGAATTCAAGGCACACTTAACCAGTATGGCCACCACAGCATTCTGCAGCGATACGCCATCCCATCTGGTTTGCGCTTAGTGGAACTATAATTTGTTTTTCAACAGGACAATGACCCAAAACACACCTCCAGGCTGTGCATGGGTTATTTGACCAAGAAGGAAAGTGATGGAGTACTGCATCAGATTACCTGGCCTCCACAATCACAATCACCTGACCTCAGTGAAGGAAAAGCAGCCAACAAGTGCTCAGCATATGTGGGAACTCCTTCAAGATTGTTGGAGAAGCATTCCAGGTGACTACCTCAGGAAGCTGGTTTAGAGGATGCCAAGAGTGTGCAAAGCTTTCATCAAGGCATTGGGTGGCTTCTTTGAAGAATATATATATATATATATATATATATATATATATATATATATATATATATATATATATATATATATATATATATATATATATATGCGCTATCACAACAGCTGTTCATTACTTGACTGTCATTCAGAAAAATAACTTCCTGGATCAGATGATGATGTGTGAAAATATCACGCTTAACTAATCAGCTGGACACCAAATGCACACCCAATATTATGCATAATTACTGACGAATCATGTTAATGACAGCTAGGATTTAAGTTTTAAGTATTAAGGTAAGGTGACTCTTTTGGTTAGAAGCATTCGATTTTGCAATCACATACATCATTTTGGATTTGTGTGTCCATGAAACTGTTTTCAGCATAAGGAGACATAGTTACACTACATTTCTGAGATGTCTATACAAAAAGCTGTCCAACAGCTAGATCCAGTATTATTACAGGGTTCAAGTTCAATGTCTAATTGAACTGATTAATGATTAATATATGATATAACAACAACTTACACTGCCATAAATGCAAGGACAGAAAAGTTATGTTTTATGTCACACCATTTTTGGTCAAATCCGTCAAGACACCAACCATGATAAAGGGTTAAACATAGGTTTAAATCAACTTGAATTTCATTTAATATAGCTATGATCCCCCTTATATATTCATGTAAACATTGGCAGATTATCACATTGATTTATCAACTGCTGAAACAAGTTGTCTAGTGTAGGAAATCCTCACTGGTACACTAGTTTATAGAAAGACCTTTATATGTTAGACTGAATCAGCTGGGTAAGGAAGAGGCCAGGACAGTCTGTCTCTCTCTAGGCCTGAGGCCCTTTGAAGCCGTCCAGCCGGCCTGAAAACCCTTGACCCGAAGCTCTCTGCTAACTCCTGTCTGTCTGGCAGCTAATTCAGCTCACCTGCTAGCACTGGTTATAAGCCAACAGAGCCTGTGATAGCTAGCATTAGCTTAGCCGTGCGCTAAAGGCTAACTTGCTAGTGTTGGAGAGGGGCCGGTGCAGCCTGAGACAGCTAGCGTTGGCCTTTAGCTTGCAGCTATATGGCTGCTAGCAACCAATCAACTCGCTAAAGAGACAGCTGGGCTGAATGAAGGGATATCCACTCTGTAGCAGATGAGGAAAGAAGAGAGGGGGAGAGAGCGATGTCTGAATAATGAAAGAGGGAGTGAGTGGATGAGTACCTGGCCAAGTGTGTGTTTGGGGATTTCTGCTTTCCTCTGACCTCATCTTCTTTTATTGAAGCTAATCTTCAGTAGCTCAAAAATGCCACGCAGATATTCTCTTTTTCCTCTTCCTTTCTTTATTCCCATTGACAGAGGAGAGGAGGACGGGAGCAGGGAGGAGACGTAGTCGACTGTGCTGCAGTGTTGGTCTTTTGGGTGGTTGAGCACACACACAGAAAAATAATGCCAAGTGTAGCAGTGTGCCATGGCTAGAGAGTGACCGTGTGTGTGTCCGTGCGTGCATCTCTGTGTATCCCCAGAGCCCCCCCCCATATAAAAGAGGAATGGTTGAGTGCCCAGCTAAGCAGTCTTCAAGCGAGGATCTCTCCTTTACTGTCAGAACATTCCAGCCTGTCCTAATGTGGAGCAGGGGGAGGAGAGTGGAGAGGTGAGGGAGGATCAGCAGGCTGAGTGGACGCGAGAGGGAAGCCTGAGGTCTTTGATGGTGATGGGACAGGCAGGGTACAGAGGAAGTGCAGGGCAGAGAGGGAAATACAGGTTTACTGGCCAGAGACAGCCCATATGGACACACTATTCTCTCTCTTTCTCTCACATATACACAAACACACATACACCTGCCCTCTGGCCTGCGGTCTAGCTCACATAAACACACCCTGTCCTTCCTCTGGTGACTCAAACAAACAAAGAACCGGCATTCATTTATCTACACACCCGCATGTACTCACATACACATATAGGTCTCAGAGTAGAGAAAACCGCATTCAAACACAAAGCTGTTTGTTTATTTTAGATAGACATTTCTGGAATGCACACTCTGTTTAAGAAAATATAGAAGAAGCCTGACAACACAGCAGAATGCTGGAGAGCAGAGCAGTCTTCATGCTGGTGGTAGGTTCTCAATATGTGTCTTTTTCTAGCTGCCCTTAGGGACTAGTGTTTGAGTGAGAGTGTGTTTATGGTATTATCTGCATGAGTTGGGTGACTGGGTTATCTAAATGCTGTGGCGTTTATATTTACCAGGGTTAGAGATGCTCTAGTGAACCTCAGACTCCAGATCCAGTACGCGTGCTCACACACGCACGCACACACACACACACACGCACGCACGCACGCACGCGCGCGCCTGTGACTGAGTTTCAGTTTGTATGTTTGTAGTAGAGCAGAACTGTAATCTGCACACTCCACTGAGGGGCTCTGTTTCAGTGGCCTGAAGGAGAGAGAGGGGAGACAGATAAGAGGAAGAAAACAGAAAGAGAAGGGGGCATAGACTGAAAAAGGTAGAGCCGGAGTGGTGATAGAGAGAGAGTGACAGACAGAGAGAGATGTGGAGATGTGTTGGCACAGACCCTACTCCCCCCACACCCCTCCCTCCTCCTCCCTCCCTGGTTCCCTGTATTAATAAGCAGCGTTCCTGGGAGCTGATGCAAGGCGAGGAAACAGGCATTCAGGGAGCAGTATAAATATTCCCACATGAGGCTTAACATGATAAAGACTTAATAACCCAGTAAGCTGCTGTAAACACACACACACACAGACACACACACGCATACACTTCACATATACACACACAACTACTACTACACACACACACACACACATACGGGGAGGGGGAGGAGTTGACTGCAGGTGTGCAGGAGTAGAGCCAATCAGAGATGTGCCACAGAGAGGCATCTGAACCTGTCCTGAAAGAGAACAAGGGATGAGATAGAAGAAGACAAAGAAAGAGGAAAAGCGAGGGAAAGATTAAGGTAAAATAAATAAACACTGACAATGGGTTGGGATTTGGAGCAGGGGTTAGCTGGGGCATTACATTGTGTACTATCACATAGTGTGTTGTTGTAATATGTTGTTGTAGTGTATTGGAACAGCATATTGGTGTCTTATTGGTTCTAGTGGTCAGTACTGTTGTATTACTTCAAGCTGTGATGTGTGTAGTTGACTAAAACCTCATTCCTGTTCTGGAGCTGCAAATCTTAACCAGTTTGTCAACAACCTGTCTGCCTCCCGAGAGAATGTGTCTGACAGTGTGTGTGTGAGAGAGAGTTATGATAATGAAGAGAAAGTTCTGGAAGGATACTGTCCTGTCTCCATTGCTCCCAGACAGCTAGCCAGTGATCCTGGTATTGTCGTAGGACAGGAAAGAGCTTTACGAAGGGATAGGGCTGGGAGACCAGACTTGATCTGATGACTATCTTATGAGTGTTGATCACTCATACAGGGTTATCAGTGGCTGCGGGTGGGATGCACCCGTCTCCTCCTCCCTGCGTTCTACAAGGCCTTTTAGCAGATTCTCACTAGGGTTGTAAAGGGAGGGTATATTAATGGGAACTTTTTAGCTTTCAAGTTATTTTTACCTTTGTAAGAGGACATCTAGTGGCCTTTTTGTGTACTTCAGATTATCACAGGTGTCTGTAATTATCTCTGGCCCTGTGTGTGGCCTTATCACATAAAATATATAAAATAATAAAATAAATATGATTTTAAATAAACATTGAATTACAAAGCTGTAAAACATTATCCGAAATATAAACCTTCAATATAGGGAAAACCTTTGGTGTTTAATAGGAGGTTTTTAGCATTAAATATCCTTTATATAATTTTTTTATAGACTTTATTTATTTATTTTTTACTTATATATGTCTGTTTTTAATTATTTGGTGTTGAACTGCTGGCAGTTGTGAAGAATTTCAATAGTTGAATGAGTTGCAGAGTTATTTGAAAATAATACCATTGCTGATTAGATGCTTTTTTTTCTTTCATTGAGGCTGTTTTCTCTTGAACCATTTGGTCTATCTGCTAGACCAGGGCTCTCCAACCCTGTTCCTGGAGAACTACTGCAGCATTTCTCTCCAACCCCAGTTGTAACTAACCTGATTCAGTTTATCAGCCAGATAGTTATTACAATCAGCTGCGCAATAGATTAGATTTGGAGCTTAAACCTACAGGACGGCAGTTCTCCAGGAACAGGGTTGGAGAGCTCTGGTCTAGTGGATAGACCATGTGGTAGATAAAATATCAAATTATAATAGATCAAATTAATACTTTATATGAATACTTTTGTTTTAAGTCATTCAAGTATAAATGACCAACGCTACCATAGATGACCTGTTAATTAACAACATTTCAGATGATTCCATTAACTTTAGTAAATGACTGGTAGCTTTGAAACCCTAGTTCTTACTAAGGAGCCGTTGCAGCAGCTACCTGTAGCAACAGGACATATTGGAAGATCCACCCAGCTTCATCAATTACACATGAGGACCTGCTCATACTAGAGAGAGAAACAGAGAGAAGTGTGTGTCAGCGTATATTACTCTAGCAGGGTGTCTCTCTCTCTCTCTCTCTCTCTCTCTCTCTGTGTCTCTCTCTCTCTCTCTGTCTCTCTCTGTCTCTCTCTCTCTCTCTCTCTCTGTCTCTCTCTCTCTCTCTCTCTCTCTCTCGCTGTCCTATCTCTGTGGCATGTTCAGTCCCATTCTCTCTCTCTTATCCTCCATCCCAACTAAAATGGAGAAGAACACTTTATTCCCCATCTATCCCAAACACATGATGTATCTCTCTGATCTGTACACCTCCTCCCTTTTCTCTCCCTCCCTCATTCTTCCTCTCTCCCTCCATCTATCCATCCCTCCCTCTCTCCAGGGTAGTGGGAATGCCTCTTCCTGCTCGTGCTCAGGTCAGGGGTTCAGCTGCAGGGGGTTTGGTGTGTGTGTGTGTGTGTGTGTGTGTGTGTGTGTGTAACAGGTCAGGGCAGGCCTCTGCACAGGAAGCTCTTCTGCTCTGCCAGAAACACATAAAGCGATGTGTGTGTGCTGCGTTGTCTGTCTCGCAGCTCTAATCAAAGGTAGATTTATGCCTGTGCCTCTCCTCTGACCTCCTATTACTATAGCTATATACACCCATTACAGGATATGACATAGTACACACCCATTAGAGCACCATAGTGTACCACACAGCCCTGTGTGTGTGTGTGTGATTGTTCATGCGTACGCGTGTGTCTACCTGTATAAAAGTGACAGGTCCCTCCTTCAACCCTCGTTCACCTCCATACTCTCTCTGCAAACTCTCTCTCTCTTTCTCTCTATCTCTTCCACTCCTGGAGGTATGCGGTAGAGAGAGAGGCAGTGATAGCTAGTAGACAGTGATTCATGGTTAGAGAGGCGTATGAAGCGTCTGCTGTGGGATGAAGTCAATGAGCTGTACAGTCTGGAGGAAACTCAATCTGTGCCTGAAGACCCTTAAAGACCTTCTAATGCACTCAGCACAACATAGGATCAGCTACTATACCTGTTCTGGAGGGAGGGAGGTAGACTACTGGCCACACATAACTGTCTTCACCTCACACAGAGAGAGCGAGAGAGAGAGAGTGAGAGAGTGAGAGAGAGAGAGGTATTGAGTTCTTAAACTTGAATTTTTTCACAAGGACTTATACAGGATACTAACCTTAACATCAAAACCTTCAATCCAAATCAAAATTCCAGACCTAAAACCTTGATTTTGGACAAAATGACTTGAATGGACTATTACTACCAAGGACTATCAAAAACAAAACTTCTATCATACCAAAACCTGCAGAACAAACACAGCGGAACCTGGAAATACCACCCAACACAACACTGAGTGAGTAATGTTCAGTCTAAACCTACTTCTGAAGCCAAAAAATAAAAGACAATAATCCCACCTCCTCCTAACAGCCCCCCTGTCAGGTCCCCTGATAGCTCTCCTGACAACCCCCACACATCCACTGAGGACACACAAAAGACAGAGATTGTGCCCCTCGTTGACTCAAAAGCTGTCATCAATGCAAAGGGTGTCTACTTTGAAGAATCTCAAATATAAAATATATTTTGATTTGTTTAACACTTTTTTGGTTACTACATGATTCCATGTCTGTTATTTCATAGTTTTGATGTCTTCATTATTATTCTACAATGTAAAAAATAGTAAAAAATAAAGAAAACCCTGGAATGAGTAGGTGTGTCCAAACTTTTGACAATAGTCAAATGTCTACTGATTGCTGAATATCTGGTGCTTCTGTCCCCAACCAAGGAGGGCCTACAGCAGCATCTAGATCTTCTGCACAGATTCTGTCAGACCTGGGCCCTGACAGTAAATCTCAGTAAGACAAAAATAATGGTGTTCCAAAAAAGGTCCAGTTGCCAGGACTACAAATACACATTCCATCTAGACACCATTGCCCTAGAGCACACAAAAACCTATACATATCTTGTCCTAAACATCAGCGCCACAGGTAACTTCCACGATCTGAGAGACAAGGTAAGACAAGCCTTCTATGCCATCAAAATGAACATAGAATTCGACATACCAATTAGGATGAATCAAATTCCTTTTATGGTTGTGAGGTCAGGGGTCCACTCACCAACCAAGAATTCACAAAATTGGACAAACACCTAATTGAGACTGCATACAGAATTCTGCAAAAAAATATTATCTGTGTACAACTTAAAACACCAAATAATGCATACAGAGCAGAATTAGGCCGATACACGCTAATTATCAAAATCCAGAAAAGAGCCGTTCAATTCTACAACCACCTAAAAGGAAGCGATTCCCAAACCTTCCATAATAAAGCCATCACCTACAGATAAATTAACCTGGAGAAGAGTCCCCTAAGCAAGCTGGTCCCGTTCACAAACACAAACAGACCCAAAAGAGCCCCAGGACAGCAACACAATTGGACCCAACCAAATCATGCGAAAACAAAAAGATAATTACTTGACACATTGGAAAGAATTAACAAAAAAACTGAGCAAACTAGAAGGCTATTTGGCCCTAAACAGAGAGTACAGAGTGGAAGAATAGCTGACAACTGTGACTGACCCAAAATTAAGGAAATCTTTGACTATGTACAGACTCAGTGAGCATAGCTTTGCTATTGAGAAAGGCTGCCGTAGGCAGACCTGGCTCTCAAGAGAAGACAGGCTATGTGCACACTGCCCACAAAATGAGGTGGAAACTGAGCTGCACTTCCTAACCTCCTGCCAAGTGTATGACCATATTAGAGACACATATTTCCCTCAGATTACACAGATCCACAAAGAATTAAAAAACAAATATCTATTTTGATAAACTCCCATATCTACTGGGTGAAATACCACAGTGTGCAATCACAGCAGCAAGATGTGACCTGTTGCCACAAGAAAAATGCAACCAGTGTAGAACAAACACCATTGTAAATACAACCCATATTTATGTTTATTTATTTTCCCTTTTGTACTTTAACTATTTGCACATCATTACAACACTGTATATAGACATAATATGACATTTGAAAATGTCTTTATTCTTTTGGATATTTTTGTGAGTATTATGTTTACTGTTCATTTTTTAATGTTTATTTCACTTTTGTTTATTATCTATTTCAATTGCTTTGGCAATGTAAACATATGTTTCCCATGCCAATAAAGCCCCTTTAATTGAATTGAGAGATAGAGACAAGGCTTAAAGAGCCACGCAACTCCCAATAGCCGTCTGTCAAAAAGCACAACTTTTGACAATAACCAGAGATGCCGTGCGTGTGTGTGTGTGTGTGTGTGTGTGTGTGTGTGTGTGTGTGTGTGTGTGTGTGTGTGTGTGTGTGTGTGTGTGTGTGTGTGTGTGTGTGTGTGTGTGTGTGTGTGTGTGTGTGTGTGTGTGTGTGTGTGTGTGTGTGCAGAGTAGGGTTGTCTTTGAGGGGAGGATGTTTGATGCGTGTTCTTAGGGTCCCTCTAATTAGAACGCTCTCCTTCGACAAACACAACAAAACGCGCCCCTCCTGAGTTTGTTGTTGGTTTTGAAAATACAAAGCTCGCTAACACAGGGAGCGGGGATGCATTTGCCATCGTTAAGAGAAAGCGTGAGCGTGGGAGAGTGGGAAGGAGAGACAGAAACAGAGAGAAAGTGAAGGAACAAGAGAGACGTTTGGAAAACACAACAATCTTCAGATGAGCTGGGCCTGTGAACTGTTAATGATGAGCCCAATCTCTGATTTCTGCAACCAGTTTTAGAAATAAACTTTCTCTGTGTTTGCTTCTGCCAGGGGGGCACAACATTCCATATGGTGGCATTCCGCCCATTGTGTGAGAAACCCTGTGTGTGTATGTGTGTTCCACCTGCCTTCGGAGAGAATTAATGTTTTATTTTTCTCCAAGACAAGAGCAGGTGAGATCGCTGGGGGTGCTGCTAATAGAATATATGTGGAAAAACAAAGGGCTGTGTATGTGTTGCTTAGTCATGAGTATGTGGTGTAAAGGACAAACTGTATTAGTTCACCGCAACATCAGCTGACAACCTCAAATCACACTGAAGCATCTTCCCTTCCTGCAGCCCCTCCCTGACATTAGTCCTACAGGCCAAACATCAGGCTGCCCTCTTCCTTCCCTCCTCCCTTGTCCTCTTAAGCCCTCTCCTCCCCACTTACCTTTGGTCCCTCTTCACACATATATCACCTTCTCACTCACCCCCATCCCCTCACCCCTGGCCCTACAGTCAAATCTGTGTGTGAGCAACACTGTGTCCCCTCTCTCTCTCTCTCTCTCTCTCTCTCTCTCTCTCTCTCTCTCTCTCTCTCTCTCTCTCTGTTGTTCGTTGACCCATGGCTGCATTCGTTCACCGTCACCTAATCTCTGTTTGTCTTTCTTTCTCCTCCCTCGCTCCCAGGTGCCACGTGATGATGGTGGAATCAGCCTCTGAGACCATTCGAACTACGACCTCCAATCAGAACGGAGTCAGCAACCTCAGCAGCCAATTGGATGGCGGGGGAGGGAGAGAAGGCGGGTCCAACGGAGACAACAATGGGGAGATCAGCCCAGTGGACCTACTGCACCTCCAGCAGCAACAGGTGTGTGTGTGTGTGCACTTCATGCTCAGTTGTTTGTGCTTGTGCGCCTGTGTGTGTTTGAGTAGTTGTCTAACACCCAACAGATGTGCAACATATATTATTATTGTTTAGAAGAACTATGTACAGTCGTTTACATGATGTAATTCTGATTCTCCCAATATGTTGAGAAGACGTGCTGACATATAGATGGCAAATAAAACATATGTCCATCTTATTGCAGTCAGATCCCTGGAAGCTTTTAACTATGTGACAAATTGCATCATCTTCACTTCATTTTCACTCTCTCCACTGGAGAAACGACTTGTTTCATTAAGGCGCGTGTGTGTGTGTGTGTGTGTGTGTGTGTGTGTGTGTGTGTGTGTGTGTGTGTGTGTGTGTGTGTGTGTGTGTGTGTGTGTGTGTGTGTGTGTGTGTGTGTGTGTGTGTTTGTGTGTGTGTGTGTGTGTGTGTTTGCATTTGATAACTGAAAAACACTGTATTTATTGGTGTGGGTTTGTGTGGACAAGCTTGTGTATGTGTGTGTTTTATTTCAAGGTTGGTGACACAATAGCGTGATGTGGTTGGTGTTGCGCTGTTTTAGTTCCCCCTGGTGCGTCAGTGTTTCCCCTCCCCTAGCCACTGTATCAGATAGAATTTCCGTGCTTCCTGGAGTTACTTGGCTGAAAATCCACATTTGTTTCCCGTTATCCCAGATCCCCAAATTCCTCCTCCCTGACTCTCTATACTGCCAGACTAGTGACATCACACACACGCACATACTGTAGATAGGCCTATAAACAGGATAACATTATTTGAGTTGAGGCCCCTATATGAAAAGAGCAGCAGAGTAACTATAGTGGTTATAATGAGGGTGGATTATGTAAATGAGAACTTCTACTTCTCCACTCTTATCTTTTCTCTTTCTACCTTCTCCCTCCTCCCTGGTTTTCTGACTGCATCCTCCCTCTGTTTCCTCTGAAACCTCCAGCACTGGATACAAACCCTCAGCCGTACCTCACACAAGTAGCTCTTTATTCTGTGGCCCCGTCTCTTTTTTTCTGTGTTGTTGCACCTGCGTGTCTGGGTGTGCGTCTGTGTGTGTATGCAGTGGTTATTTCCTCCCTTATATGCCTTACCAACCTCAAACATACCACCCTCTCGCTTTCTATCTTTCCCTCTCTTCCTCTCTCTCTCACTCTCTCTCTCTGTCTCTCTCTTTCCTCTCTTCCTCTCTCATTCCCTCTGTCTCTCTCCTTCCCTCTCTTCTTCTCTCACTCTCTCTCTCTGTCTCTCTCTTTCCCTCTCTTCCTCTCTCATTCCCTCTGTCGCTCTCTTTCCTCTCTTCCTCTCTCATTCCCTCTCTTCCCTCTCTTCCCCTGTCTCTCTCTTTCCCTCTCTTCCTCTCTCCCTCTCTCTCTCTCTTTCCCTCTCTTCCTCTCCCTCTCTTCCTCTCTCGCGCCCTCTCTTCCTCTCCCTCTCTTCCTCTCTCGCGCCCTCTCTGCTTGACGGAAGGGAATCTCAACCGTTCCTCTAGTTCCTGGAGTTACAGTCGGTCTAGTCAGAATCTCTACTGTGTATCTAATTTATCATACCATGATGGAATGGAGATATTTACATCTGTCTGTCTCTCTCTCTCCTTCTCTTTCGCTCCATGAAGAGTAGAACAGTGATCTGTGTATTTATGTTCTCCTGTCATCACCACTCAATACACCCCACTCCCCCCTCTCCAGCCCAGATCTGAGTTCCGTGCCAGTAAGCATTGCATGGTCCTTTTGATATCACAGCTATACCTTAAATACCCATTTTCTACCCCTTTATCTCTCTCTTTCCCTTTTTCTCCTAACCTCCTCTAATCTCCTCATCCACCTGAAGTACAGAGCAGTGTAGGTGGTTAAACACCCTGTTTAGACGCACTGAAACAGAGAGGAACCACTGAGACTCTTTACACGCACGCACATACAAACACACCCCTTACAGAAAAAACACATGAATTTCACGTGATCACATGTGAAGTGTGTGTGTTTTCATGTGATCATGTTATGTTATATGAAGTTAATTTGATAACATGAAACTACACATGTGAAATTGTGTGATATTCCACATGTAAAATCATGAGACACACACACACAGTGCTCTTCACAGGCGGCGTTGTCAGAATACAATGCCGTCTCTCCCTGGGCCCCTTGGGAGCCTGGGAAAAATCACAGCCATCTCCAGCCGTCAAACCCCTCCACGGCCTCTCTTTCTCTCTCTCTCTCTCTCTCTCTCTCTCTCTCTCTCTCTCTCTCTTTCACTCTCTTTTTGGTCAGAGCAGCAGGTCGCAGGGTAAAGTGAGGGAAGGGTATTGATAGGGCTGGGCGATATGGCCAAAATATAATATCCCAATTGTGGTATTAAATGATGGTATTAGATGGTGTTTTGTTTTTCAATTATAAAAGTGTGCTTTCATTTTGCTTGATGAGTTATTCATGACCCTATGATGGCAACACATACACTGTACATCTAAGTCATTTCAATGTGTCTTTCTCTATTCTGATTGTTTTATACTGTTCACTTAAACTTAAACCCTAAATTATTTTCAGCATTTTCAAAAATAAAATGCATTTCATGCACTAATTTGATCATTTTCGGACTGCACAATATAGGCAAAAAAATATGCCTTCTTTTTAACCAAATATTGCAATTACTACTTGACTTGCGACTTGTGTGAATTGTTGAAATCATGGAAATATAATGATTATTCAAATTCTATAGTTAGATTATAATAGTGGGCACTTTGAATACAGTGTTTGACATGACAACGAACTCAGAAAGCCAGGGAGGAGCTATTGTGACAGGGTAGGAACCAAAGTGTTGGTCAGTGTTTCCTAGGGTACCCTATAATCTTTGACTACATTAAATGTTTTCTCTTAGCTACTTCATGTAGCTAACATATTAATGCATCGCCTATTCCTCTTTGATTTAGAAGATACTGTTGCACAAACACCTCCCACACATGTGGTGACCTCACCTGGTTTAAATGGTGTCTCTAGAGACAAAACCTCTCTCATCGTCACTCAATGCCTAGGTTAACCTCCACTGTATTAACATCCTACCAAACCCTTGTCTGTACATTTTGCCTTGAATCTATTCTTCCGCGCCCAGAAACCAGTTCTCATAGCCTTTAGCCCTACCCTTATCCTACTCCTCCTCTGTTCTTCTGGTGATGTAGAGGTTAACCCAGGCCCTGCAGCGCCTAGCTCCACTCCCATTCCCCAGGCGCTCTCATTTGTTGACTTCTGTAACCGTAAAAGCCTTGGTTTCATGCATGTTAACATTAGAAGCCTCCTCCCTAAGTTTGTTTTATTCACTGCTTTAGCACACATTTCCATCCCCTAACTATAACATTTCCCGACAAGATAGAACTGCTAAAGGGGGCGGAGTTGCAATCTACTGCAGAGATAGCCTGCAGAGTTCTGTCATACTATCCAGGTCTGTGCCCAAACAATTCGAGCTTCTACTTTTAAAAATATACCTTTCCAGAAACAAGTTTCTCACCGTTGCCACTTGTTATAGACCACCTTCATCCCCCAGCTGTGCCCTGGACACCATATGTGAATTGATTGCCCCCATCTATCTTCAGAGCTCGTACTGTTAGGTGACCTAAACTGGGACATGCGTAACACTCCGGCCGTCCTACTATCTAAGCTCCTCAATCTCACACAAATGATCAATGAACCTACCAGGTACAACCCCAAATCCGTAAACACGAGCACCCTCATAGATATCATCCTAACCAACCTGCCCTCCAAATACACCTCTGCTGTCTTCAGGATCTCAGCAATCACTGCCTCATTGCCTGCGTCCGTAATGGGTCTGCGGTCAAACGACCACCCCTCATCACTGTCAAACGCTCTCTAAAACACTTCTGCGAGCAGGCCTTTCTAATCGACCTGACCCGGGTATCCTGGAAGGATATTGACCTCATTCCATCAGTAGAGGATGCCTGGTTATTCTTTAAAAGTGCTTTCTTCACCATCTTTAATAAGCATGCCCCGTTCAAAAAATGTAGAACCAGGAACAGATATAGCCCTTGGTTCACTCCAGACCTGACTGCCCTTGACCAGCACAAAAACATCCTGTGGCGTACTGCATTAGCATCGAATAGCCCCCACGATATGCAACTTTTCAGGGAATATAGGAAACAATATACTCAGGCAGTTAGGAAAGCTAAGGCTAGCTTTTTCAAACAGAAATTGGCATCCTGAAGCACAAACTCCAAAAAATTATGGGACTGTAAAGTCCATAGAGAATAAGAGCCCCCCCCCCCCCCCCCCCCAACTGCCCACTGCACTGTGGCTAGGAAACACTGTCACCACCGATAAATCCACAATAATTGAGAATTTCAGTAAGCATTTTTACCTGGCATTTTTACCATGCTTTCTACCTGGCTACCCCTACCCCGGTCAACAGCCCTGCACCCCCACAGCAACCGCCCAAACCTCCCCCATTTCTCCTTCACCCAAATACAGATAACTGATGTTCTGAAAGAGTTGCAAAAATCTGGACCCCTTCAAATCAGCCAGGCTAGACAATCTGGACCCTCTCTTTCTAAAATGAAATGGTTGCAACCCCTATTACTAGCCTGTTCAAACTCTCTTTCGTATCGTCTGAGATCCCCCAAAGATTGGAAAGCTGCCACAGTCATCCCCCTCTTCAAAGGGGAGACACTCTAAACCCAAACTGTTACGTAGCCATATCTATCCTACCCTGCCTTTCTAAGGTCTTCGAAAGCCAAATTAACAAACAGATCACCGACCAGATCCTACCTACCAGAGTACCTTCTCCTCTATGCAATCAGGTTTCCGAGTTGGTCATGGGTGCACCTCAGCCACGCTCAAGGTCCTAAACAATATCATAACCGCCACCGATAAAAGACAATACTATGCAGCCATATTCATCGACCTGGCTATCGATTTAGACTCTGTCAATCACCACATTCTTATCGGCAGACTCAACAGCCTTGGTTTCTCAAATGACTGCCTTGCCTGGTTCACCAACTACTTCTCAGACAGAGTTCAGTGTGTCAAATCGGAGGGCCTGTTGTCGGGACCTCTGGCAGTCTCTATGGGGGTGCCACAGGGTTCAATTTTCGGGCCGATTCTTTTCTCTGTATACATCAGTGATGTCGCTCTTGCTGCTTGTGATTCTCTGATCCACCACTACGCAGACTACACCATTCTGTATACTTCTGGCCATTCTTTGGACACTGTGTTAACTAACCTCCAGATGAGCTTCAATGCCATACAACTCTCCTTCCGTGGCCTCCAACTGCTCTTAAATGCAAGTAGAACTAAATGCATTGTCTTCAACCGATCGCTGCCCGCATCTGCCCACCCGTCCAGCATCACTACTCTGGACGGTTCTGACTACAAATACCTAGTTGTCTGGTTAGACTGTAAACTCTCCAATCCAAAATTAAATCTAGAATCAGCTTCCTATTTCGCAACAAAGCATCCATCACTCATGCTGCCAAACATACCCTCGTAAAGCTGACTATACTACCGATCCTTGACTTTGGCAATGTCATTTACAAAATAGCCTCCAACACTCTACTCAGACTGCATCCAATTTGCTATCACAGTGCCATCCGTTTTGTCACCAAAGCCCCATTTACTACCCACCACTGCGACCTGTATGCTCTCATTGGCTGGCCCTCGCTTCATATTTGTCGCCAAATCCACTGGCTCCTGATCATCTACAAGTCTCTGCTAGATAAAGTCCCCCCTTATCTGAGCACACTGGTCACCATAGCAGCACCCATCCGTAGCACACGCTCCAGAAGATATATCTCACTGGTCACCATAGCAGCACCCATCCGTAGCACACGCTCCAGAAGGTATATTTCACTGGTCACCCCCAATGCCAATTCCTAATTTGGCTGCCTTTCCTTCCAGTTCTCTGCTGCCAATGACTAGAACAAATTGCAATAATCACTGAAGCTGTAGGCTCATATCTCCCTCACTAACTTTAAGTATCAGCTGTCAGAGCAGCTTGCCGATCATTGCACCTGTACATAGCTCATCTGTAAATAGCCCATCCAACTACCTCATCCCCATAATTGTATTCTCCTTTGCACCCCAGTATCTCTACTTGCACATTCATCTTCTGCGCATCTATCACTCCGGTGTTTAATTTCTCAATTTTAATTACTCCGCCACTACGGCCTATTTATTGCCTTATCTCCCTAATATTACCTATTTGCACACACTGTATATAGCCTCTTTTGTGTTATTGACTGTACATTTGTTTATTCCATGTGTAACTCTGTGTTGTTGTTTGTGTCACACTGCTTTGCTTTATCTTGACCAGGTCGCAGTTGTAAATGAGAACTTGTTCTCAACTGGCCTACCTGGTTAAATCAAGGTGAAATAGAAAATGGTGGAGCAACAACAACAGCGCTCTTTGAGTGACAGGGGAGGTGGTCTGTGTGGAAAGTGGCATGAAGAAAGAGAGAGAGCAGAGAGAGAGAAAGTGTATCACATTAACAAACCAAACATTGAAATACCGTTATAAAAGGTACAGTAAATACCCAAACTGGTCCATAAATACCGGTATCTACACTGAGTGTACAAAACATCAGGAACACCTGCTCTTTCCATGACATAGACTCACCAAGTAAATCCAGGTGAAAGAAGGATTTTTAAGCCTTGAGACATGGATTGTGTATGTGTGCAATTCAGAGGGTGAATTGGCAAGACAAAAGATTGAAGTGCCTTTGAACGGGGTATGGTAGTAGGTGCCAGGCGCACCAGTTTCAGTGTGTCAAGAACTGCAACGTTGCTGGGTTTTTGACGCTCAACATTTTCCTGTGTGTATCCAAAATGGTCCACCACCCAAAGGACATCCAGCCAACCTGACTCAATTGTGGGAAGCATTGGCGTCAACATGGACCAGCATTCCTATGGAACGCTTTCGGCACCTTGTAGCGTATGCCCCGACAAATTAAGTCTGTTCTAAGGGCAAAAGGGGGTACAAC
Source organism: Oncorhynchus mykiss (assembly GCF_013265735.2). Taxonomy (NCBI): domain Eukaryota; kingdom Metazoa; phylum Chordata; class Actinopteri; order Salmoniformes; family Salmonidae; genus Oncorhynchus; species Oncorhynchus mykiss. The sequence continues at coordinate 56,190,488 of NC_048571.1, forward strand.
ACAATATTAGGAAGGTGTTGCTAATGTTTTGTAAAGTCAGTGTTGTGAAATACTGTATACCGCCCAGCCCTAGGTAGTGAGAGGAGTGAAAGTGTAAAAGTGTAGGGTGTGTGAGAAAGAGAGCGAGAGAGTCCCTACAGGCAGGTAGATGTAACATAAGGGGAGTGGGTAAGAGGGTGAGAGAGATGGACGGGGGAATGGTGGAGGGAGGGAAGGCTGTGGGATAGAGGGAGAGGGGGTGGGGGGATGTAGGGAGGGGTGTATTTCTGAGACGTGTCAGAAAAGGGCGCCTGGGCCTCCCTGAGGAATGTGCCCTGTCTGCCTCTCCAGAAAGAACAGAACGAGAGAAAAGAGAGGGGACAGAGGAGAGGGGGGAAGTCCTGCCTCCCCACCCCGAGACCAGAGGGAGATGGAACAACTCAAGCTGTACCCCATACCCAGAAAGAAAAGCGCGAGAGAGAAAGAAAGAGAGCGCGTATGAGAGGAAGAACCAGGAGTGAACACAAGTGGAGCCCCCAGCCTCTCTCACAAAGCCAGGATTCCTGCATGTTGTTTTTTTCTCTCTCAATCTATTAAGTGATCTTCACTTAAAATTCTCTCTTTCTTTCTCTCTCTCTTTCTTGCTCTATCACTTTCTACCCCTGACCAGATGACCTCTCGAGAGACAGCATGATGCTCCCTTTTTCTCTGAGGGGTGAGAGGAGGGAGGGAGCAGGAGGAGGTTGATTCCACAGGACTGTATGTTAAATTGTGCATAACAGGTTACAAACATCACCAGACAAATCCCTCCCAAAACTCAAAGCACTCTGTGTGCGCTTATTCACATGCATGGGTGCGTGTGTGTGTGCGTGTGTGTGTGTGTGTGTGTGTGTGTGTGTGTGTGTGTGTGTGCGCGTGTGTGTCTGACGAGAACCAGGTGTCTCCCTCGCGTTCCTTAATTTTTTTCCCCTTAGTCTAGTATTTTTAATGTAGGCTTGATCACTAAGTGTTCACCAGTACCTCTATCCCTCCCTCTCTTTTATATTACCCCCTTCATTTCATTCTCTCTATCTCCCCCCTTTTTCTCTCTGACATTCCACCTGCTGCAGAAGCCTGGGTCTCTGCCAGCCCACTGTGCAGGGGGTGAAAGAGAAAGAGAGAGAGTGAAAGAGAGAGGGAGGGAGAGAAAGGGGGGACCGAGGGAGAGAAAAGTGAAGCTCACTGCCACTGAAGTGCCATTTCCTCTTGGAGTGCCACTCAACTGTAAACGAAAATAAGGAAGGAAAAAGAGAGTGACTCACATTTCAGACTAAAACACAGTCAGCATAATTGACGTACACACACACACACACGCACACACACACACACACACACACACACACACACACACACACACACACACACACACACACACACACACACACACACACACACACACACTCAGAGACAGAGACAGAGAGTCAGAGACAGATTGAAGTTAGGTCATTCGTGCCCTGGGAAGTTAGGGGAACATTGGGTGAAACAATGACCGTTTCAGAACAAGCTTTGAGTTTGGAAATCTATCTTCTCCCCCCCTTCTTCCTCCATATACAGTGGGGCAAAAAAGTATTTAGTCAGCCACCAATTGTGCAAGTTCTCCCACTTAAAAAGATGAGAGAGGCCTGTAATTTTCATCATAGGTACACTTCAACTATGACAGACAATTAGAAAAAGAAGTTCCAGAAAATCACATTGTAGGATTTTTTATGAATTTATTTGCAAATTATGGTGGAAAATAAGTATTTGGTCACCTACAAACAAGCAAGATTTCTGGCTCTCACAGACCTGTAACTTCTTCTTTAAGAGGCTCCTCTGTCCTCCACTCGTTACCTGTATTAATGGCACCTGTTTGAACTTGTTATCAGTATAAAAGATACCTGTCCACAACCTCAAACAGTCACACTCCTAACTCCACTATGGCCAAGACCAAAGAGCTGTCAAAGGACACCAGAAACAAAATTGTAGACCTGCACCAGGCTGGGAAGACTGAATCTGCAATAAGTAAGCAGCTTGGTTTGAAGAAATCAACTGTGGGAGCAATTATTAGGAAATGGAAGACATACAAGACCACTGATAATCTCCCTCGATCTGGGGCTCCACGCAAGATCCCACCCGTGGGGTCAAAATCTCTCTTCAGGTTCACTTCCAGGTCAGGGAGAGAGGGATAGTTGGACAGGGCTGAGGCACAGAGGATGGAGAAGGAGGGCTGGCTAGAACAGAGTGTGCCGGGTAGAGGAGGGAGGGGTGTGTGTGCATATGTTTAAACTCAGTTCTAATATCTATTCTCTGATTGGACAGAGGTGATTCTGACAAAGCATAGAAACCTCAATAACACCAGTGACTGTGTGTGTGTGTGTGTGTATGTGACTGTGTGCTTATGTGGCTATGTGTGTATGTGACTGTGTGTGTACTTGGGTGTGAACGTGTGTGTGTATGTGACTGTGTGTGTATGTGACTGTGTGTATGTGTATGTGTATGTGAATGTGACTGTGTGCGAGTGTGACTGTGTGCATATGTGACTGTGTGTGTGTATGTGACTGTGTGTGTGCTTGGGTGTGAACGTGTGTGTGTATGTGACTGTGTGTGTATGTGACTGTGTGTGTATGTGACTGTGTGCGTATGTGACTGTGTGCGTATGTGACTGTGTGCGTATGTGACTGTGTGCGAATGTGACTGTGTGCGTATGTGACTGTGTGTGTGTGTTTTTGGGCGGTAAATTGTGGGCCAGTCTGTGTTGGAGTGATGTCATCTCCTAAAAGCATTCCCGTGCTCTGACCTTGCCCTCACACTTTGTGTCTGGGGTCACCACAGGTCACCAGAGGTCACATAGGTTGGGGGAACAGGGGTCTAGGTGAGAGGGGGGAGGGGGGAACCGTTGCCTAGTGTCACAGTACACCCACTGCTGTTACCACGACGATACAAAGGGACATCCATAGTGCCCACTTCCTGTTGCATTCTTAAAAGGGGCCCCTTTCTTTATCTCCCTGTCTGTCTCCTCCCTCCCTCTCCTCACTCTCTCTTTTTTCTTTCTTCCTTTCATCCTCACCTTTCACTTTCTGTATATATTTTATCCACTATGGGCAGAATCCTAACTCAGAATCCTGACTCAGAATCCTAACTCAGAATCCTAACTCAGAATCCTAACTCAGAATCCTAACTCAGAATCCTAACTCAGAATCCTAACTCAGAATCCTAACTCAGAATCCTAACTCAGAATCCTGACTCAGAATCATAACTCAGAATCCTAACTCAGAATCCTAACTCAGAATCCTAACTCAGAATCCTGACTTGAGCACTCCCCTTGACTTGAGAGCAAATCATGCATTGATGTCAATAGGATATTGATGCTAAAATGTGCGTTATCTCAAATGAGGATTGGGCCTTAGAAGCCTCCATCAATGACGATATGGGGTTGTGTGCAACTGAGAGTTTAGGGGAGAGGGAACAGTCAGACAGCCTAGGGGTTAGGAATAAATATTTATACACTTGCTATATGGTCAGGTTAGGGAAGAGCCAACACACACACTAATGGTTTATTCAGTTAAACACAAGTTTATGTTTTTTATTTAACCTTTATTTAACTAGATAAGTCAGTTAACAACAAATTCTACCACGGCCAAACCCTAACGACACTGGGCGCCGCCTTATGGGACTCAATCACGGCCAGTTGTGATACAGCCTGGAATGGAACCAGGGTCTGTAGTGACGCCTCTTGCACTGAGATGCAGTGCCTTAGACTGCTGTGCCACTCGGGAGCCCTCAAATGAGACAGACGACGTCACAGAGTGGGGGGTTTCTTTAAAGATCATGTAATACTGACAATGTGGATTAAAGACACATGCACTCCTACACACACACACACACACACACACACACACACTCCTGCTCAGATGAAACGTGCATGGAGATGAATGCCTTCCACGTGTCTCTCTCCTGCTCTCCGTCTTTTTCCCTTCCTCGCTCTGATAATCCATATTCCTGTTTTATGATTTTTTCACACATTGAGGCCTAATTGTGGAATGCTGGGATGTCATATTTATGGGGGATAATAAACAGAATTTACAGCTTTTTCCAAAGGAGCCTTTGAGCAGCCCAAGGATCCCATTCACCCTCTTATTTTTTATTCGATTGGGATTTTTCTCTCTTTTTCTTTTCTTTTTCTCTCTATCCTTTTTTCTCTTTCTCATTCATTCACTCACTCACTTTCTACCTCTCTCGCTCTCCCTCCTTCCCTTTATTTCTCTTTGTCCCTCCCTCTCTCTCTTAGCCTAGGTCCACCAAGCTGATTAT
>NC_048571.1:56199795-56207295 GCF_013265735.2 Oncorhynchus mykiss
CCCTTTTCTCCCTCTATCTCCCCTTTTCTCCCTCTCTCTCCCCTTTTCTCCCTCTATCTCCCCTTTTCTCCCTCTCTCTCCCCTGTTCTCCCTCTCTCCCCTTTTCTCCCTATCTCTCCCCTTTTCTCCCTCTATCTCCCCTTTTCTCCCTCTCTCTCCCATCTTCTCCCTCTCTCCCCTCTTCTCCCTCTCTCTCCCCTTTTCTCCCTCTATCTTCCCTTTTCTCCCTCTCTCTCCCCTTTTATCCCTCTATCTCCCCTTTTCTCGCTCTCTCTCCCATCTTCTCCCTCTCTCTCCCCTCTTCTCCCTCTCTCTACCCTTTTATCCCTATCTCCCATTTTCTCCCTCTCTCTCCCCTTTTCTCCCTCTCCTTCTGTTCCTCAATTTCCATCATTCCTTCTTTTTCCCCCTCTCTACCCTGTGTGTGTGTGTGTGCGTGCGTGCGTGCGTGTGTGTGCGTGTGTGTGCGTGCGTGTGCGTGCGTGTGTGTGGTATGCTGTAGCCTAGGCAGCTGGGTGAGTTGTGTCCTCTCTGGTATGCTGTAGCCTAGGCAGCTGGGTGAGTTGTGTCCTCTCTGGTATGCTGTAGCCTAGGCAGCTGATAGTGGCCGCTTGTGCGTTCCCGGTAATACACTATGTGTCCCCTTTGGACTGGCGCGTACATAAAGCATCCTCCAATCAGGTTGCAAAGGCATTACCTCTTTAACTAGGTTGGCGAGCCCCTCCCCCTTAAAAACAGAAGTGTACTGTCTTAGTAAAATACAATTTTCTACCACAATTTTCTGATTTTCAGACAACATAGGATGTTGCACACCCTTGGCTGAACGCGATGTGCAACCTCCTACATTTTCCAAAATCCCAAAATGGTGGTGGGAATGCACATCAATCCTAGATGAAAGTGCAGATCTAGCTATTTATTGGCTGCCTAGGCTAGGTAGACTACACAACTACACACTTTTTGTCAGTCAGCTCATTTTTATTATCATATTTCTGCTCTTTTGATTCAATTTCTACATTTGAGTATTATAGCAGTCGGACGCTGTGCGCTGTGGTTTCCTCATTGAACAAGAAACGTTTTGTGTGACTTGGAGGTGAGGAGCGCACATCTGGAGCACGGCAGGGTCTCGGGAGTCAGAACAGGTCTTTTGTGAAAAATAGGATGTGAAAAAAAAATATTAAAACGCTAAGGGTTTTCAAACATTACAGCATATTTTGAAGATCTTTTGGAGTTTGTGACTTTTTTATTGCGTTGGCTCTGAACACGGCCTTTGCGTTCTTTAATGGGCAGGTTGGGCCATGAGAGGCCTGCTACAGCCGTTTAAAACCTCTCGAACGCACCTCTATATGGAAACATTACATTAAATCGCTGTTTTGGACGGCGGCTGGATGGTGTTTTTGAAGGTGGCTCATGATAATTCCAGCTCAGGGTAGTCTGCCCATTTTAAGCTATGAGCTATAGTTTTAGTACACCTATTATATAGGTATAGATTTTGTCTGATTAGCCTCTACTAGTTCTGAGCAATAACTACACAAATGTGCGAGAGAGAGAAGCTGGGATTGGAGGAGAAGGCAGGAAGAGACAAATTAAAACCAGAACGAGAGGAAGAGGTGAAGAGAGAGATGAAGAAACTAAGGACTCTGGTCAGAGTGGAGTTTATGTGTAACCCACTGTGAAATTGGCCTCCGTTTAGCAGCCTTTACCGGAGTAATGAGAGCATAGGAGGGCGGTCATGGTAAAGTTAGCCCGTTTAGCAGGCTTTACCGGAGTAATGAGAGCATAGGAGGGCGGTCATGGTAAAGTTAGCCCGTTTAGCAGCCTTTACCGGAGTAATGAGAGCATAGGAGGGCGGTCATGGTAAAGTTAGCCCGTTTAGCAGCCTTTACCGGAGTAATGAGAGCATAGGAGGGCGGTCATGGTAAAGTTAGCCCGTTTAGCAGGCTTTACCGGAGTAATGAGAGCATAGGAGGGCGGTCATGGTAAAGTTAGCCCGTTTAGCAGGCTTTACCGGAGTAATGAGAGCATAGGAGGGCGGTCATGGTAAAGTTAGCCCGTTTAGCAGGCTTTACCGTAGTAATGAGAGCATAGGAGGGCGGTCATGGTAAAGTTAGCCCGTTTAGCAGGCTTTACCGGAGTAATGAGAGCATAGGAGGGCGGTCATGGTAAAGTTAGCCCGTTTAGCAGGCTTTACCGGAGTAATGAGAGCATAGGAGGGCGGTCATGGTAAAGTTAGCCCGTTTAGCAGGCTTTACCGGAGTAATGAGAGCATAGGAGGGCGGTCATGGTAAAGTTAGCCCGTTTAGCAGCCTTTACCGGAGTAATGAGAGCATAGGAGGGCGGTCATGGTAAAGTTAGCCCGTTTAGCAGCCTTTACCGGAGTAATGAGAGCATAGGAGGGCGGTCATGGTAAAGTTAGCCCGTTTAGCAGGCTTTACCGGAGTAATGAGAGCATAGGAGGGCGGTCATGGTAAAGTTAGCCCGTTTAGCAGGCTTTACCGGAGTAATGAGAGCATAGGAGGGCGGTCATGGTAAAGTTAGCCCGTTTAGCAGCCTTTAATGAGAGATTGCTCCCAAAACCGCCCCCCTCAGTCCTTGTGTCCCTTATCCCTTTACCCAGAGATGAGAAAACCCTGACCCCCTCCAAGCCTTCCTTATTCCTCCGTAGTACTCAAATCAGTTCCCCGATCCCCTAACTATAGACAGAGAGACATGCCCAAGTTCATTTGGTGACCAGCTGTATTCAAGGAATCCCAGCATTATTACACAGGGATGTAGCTGATCTAGTTTAGTATACGTCTAGGCTGTATCTGTTTTAGTCTAGACCAGGGATGGGCAACTTTGATGGGGGTGGGGGCCACCAGAAATCTGAACTCATCACGAGTGGTCTCAGCGGCTACAGTCAGAGGCAGCCGTAGCCTTTTGTGTGCCCTAATAGATTGTTTTGGTATTTACAGTTTTGAATATGATATCTGAGTTAGAGTGACTAACAAAATCAATGGGGTCGGTAATTCGACCGTGATTACTATACGTTTATATAGCTGGCTAGACTAATTTACAGAGGCTTCTCTGCAGTCACAGAGATAGAAGCTGACATTGATGTTGAGGAAGGGCATATTGGCGCAAAGTGAGAATTGGGTGCATGTTTCATGAGTTGGGTGGTGGAGAGAACAAGAGAGAGAAGGAGAGAGAGAAAGGAAGAGAGAATGGTTTGTGTGATGAGTGACAGTGATGCATGCGATACATCAGAAGCGACCGAGGCTGAAACCAAGCCTTCACTTAGATATGCCCCAAAGTCATAAAGCAATCCCACTAACTGTCACCCCCTCAGTAATCAAACCCGCTGCCTCCCTCCCTTCCTCCCTCTGTGTGTGTGTGTGTGTGTGTGTGTGTGTGTGTGTGTGTGTGTGTGCGCGTGAGTGCGTGTGTGTGTGTGTGTGTGTGTGTGTGCGCGTGCATAAACCCAGGTGTGGTTATGTTGCCAAACCCCTGGGATGACTGACACACTGGTTGCTGCCTCATGTTACATCTTTTCAATGTCAGCCCACTTTTTTCTCTCTCTTCTTTTCTCTGTCCTGCACTCAGTCTGAGTAAACAGAGGAACAGAGAGAGAGCAAGAGAACCCAGGTAGTGGACTGACGTGGGATGGGGGAGAGGAGTTAAGGAGGGACTGCGGGAGACGGGGTGGAGTTTGGGGGAGACAGGGTGGGTCTGAAGTCTCCCTCCCCCTCCTCTCTCCGGACAACCCCAATGACAGCCCAGCCATGGGGCTGTTTTTCTATGGATGGGGGTGGGGGGCAGGGGGAGGATAGGTGGAGGCAAGGGAGACTGGGTTGTTTTGGCCGTCAACAATGGACCTCAGTCTGTCCTGATGAATTACTACAACATATGGTACCCACCTGTCTCTCCCTCCCTCCCTGCCTCCCTCCCTGCCTCCCTCCCTCCCTGCCTCCCTCTCTCCCTGCCTCCCTCTCTCCCTGCCTCCCTGCCTCCCTCTCTCCCTGCCTCCCTCTCTCTCTGCCTCCCTCCCTGCCTCCCTCCCTCCCTGCCTCCCTCTCTCCCTGCCTCCCTCCCTCCCTGCCTCCCTCTCTCCCTGCCTCCCTGCCTCCCTCTCTCCCTGCCTCCCTCCCTGCCTCCCTCCCTGCCTCCCTCTCTCCCTGCCTCCCTCCCTGCCTCCCTCCCTGCCTCCCTCTCTCCCTGCCTCCCTCCCTGCCTCCCTCCTTGCCTCCCTGCCTCCCTCTCTCCCTGCCTCCCTCCTTGCCTCCCTCCCTCCCTGCCTCCCTCTCTCTCTCCCTGCCTCCCTCCCTCCCTCTCTCCCTGCCTCCCTCCCTCCCTGCCTCCCTCCCTCCCTGCCTCTGTTTATATTTCTTCGCTGCTCCTACGTTCTCTCTCTCCGTCTCGCCCAAACACAGCCGGATTAGAGACCAGATTCATCACAGCAGACCTGTTTGCTTTAGAAACCTGAGCCAAGCACACACACACACACACACACACACAAAGCCTGGGAGAGGCATGCATGGAGAGGTCTGTCCGAGCTCCGAGCTGTTTGTTGATGCATATTTTTTATCTTACGTGAGAGTAACGGGTAGAGGAATGAAATCCACTCTCTTAGAAGTGCTTTCACACACTCACACACACTTGTGTGCATGAACAAACACACACACACGTACACACATGCCTGCACACACACACACACACACACACACACACACACACACACACACACACACACACACACACACACACACACACACACACACACACACACACACTCACTCACTCACTCACTCACTCACTCACTCACTCACTCACTCACTCACTCACTCACTCACTCATACATCAGGGCCACAATGTGCATATACTAAATTAATTCCCCCTCCTTTTCTTCTAATGGGCCCCTTAGCTAACCCCTCCCCTTTGTCCTCCCTCCCCCTCTCTCTCGTCCTCCCTCCCATCTTCCTCCCCCTCTCTCTCGTGCTCCCTCCCCTCTCACTCCACTCCCTCCCCTCTCCCCCCCTCCCCTCTCTCTCGTCCTTTCTTCCCCTTTCTCTCATCCTCCCTCCCCCTCTCTCTCGTCCTCCTTTCCCTCTCTCTCGTCCTTCCTCCCCCATCTCTCGTCCTTCCTCCCCCATCTCTCGTCCTCCCTCCCCCTCTTTCTTGTCCTCCCTCCCCTTTCGTCCTTCCTCCCCCTCTCTCTCTCTCTCGTCCTCCGTCCCCCTCTCTCTCGTCCTCCCTCCCCTCTCTATCATCCTTTCTCCCCTTCTCTCTCGTCCTCCATCCCCCTCTCTCTCGTCCTCCCTCTCCCCCTTTCTCCCCCTCTCTTGACCCACTCAAAGAAAAGAAACATAGTTGTCAGCCATTTTCGTGAAGCGTGTTAAGAGGGGAGAACAAACGTCCCTCTGGTGTGTGTGTGTGTGTGTGTGTATGTGTGTGTGTGTGTGTGTGTGTGTGTTTGTGTGTGTGTGTGTGTGTGTGTTTGCGTGTGTGACCCTGCTGAATTAAAAAATGCACTGTTATTAAAATCTGTGTCAGGGGCGATGATTAACGGGGGGCGTTGACAAGTCAGAAGAACACACACACACGATAGACTCAGGTCTCCAAGCTGAGCTGTGACCTCCCCCCCTTCCCTCCCTCCCTCCCTCCCTCCCTCCCTCCCTCCCTCCCTCCCTCCCTCCTCTAATAAAACCTGTCTGACACCAGTGGAGTGCGTGTGTGCGTGTGTGCGTGTGTGCGTGTGTGTGTGTGTGTGTGTGTGTGTGTGTGTGTGTGCGTGCTCAGCGGCAGCACAAAGACTCTGTTGTTGGGCCTTCCTCTCAGGACTCCCTCATATTTTTTAAAGGTGCAGCGCGCCCCACAAGACCCACAGGGGTTAGAGAGAGGGGGGTTTATTCTACAATGCAAGTGCTTGCTGGGGTCAGAGAGAGAGAGAGAGAAAGGCAGGGGATAAGAGGAAAAAGGGGTGTCCGGCCAGGACGGAGAGTGAGCTCCTTTCTAAGTTGTGAACTATTGCATTCTGCCCCATTTTACATCAAACAAAGAAGGGTTGCCAGTATCACAGTGTTCAAAATGAAAGTTTACCAAATTTGTTTTTGTACTATTTTGACTCAAACTGCTCTCACTTTAGGATATGAGAATAGACAGTCATCACCTAGTGCAGGCCACACACACACACACACACACACACACACACACACACACACACACACACACACACACACACACACACACACACACACACACACACACACACACACACACACACACACACACAGAGTGAGGAGAGTTAGAGGAGACAGGCATCACCTCTGCATGGTAGTAGTGTTTGTGAAAGCCATAAATGCCTCTTTAATATAGTGGTAATAAGGATGGTAATTTTGACAAAATTGTCCCTCATTGTTTCCAGACATATCTGCTAGGGCTAACACACACACACAGACACACACACACACACTTCTGCTTGAGCCGATACAAAGCGTGTGTAAGGAATAATTCACACCACATGCCAAAGAGATGGGCGGGTGTTTTGTGTGTGTATTTTTCTGTGTGTGTGCTGCCAAAGCCCAGGTCAAACCAACCTATGGGAGGAGGTTCCAGGGGTAGTCTTTTTGTTTTTTTAAGCATGAAGGCATGTGTGTGTGTGTGTGTGTGTGTGTGTGTGTGTGTGTGTGTGTGTGTGTGTGTGTGTGTGTGTGTGTGTGTGTGTGTGTGTGTGTGTGTGTGTGTGTGTGTGGGTGGCATAAGTGTGTGCGTATGTGTTTTAATTGTGGTCTCAGCAAAAGTAGCAAGTGTGTTTGATGCAGATGGTTTTCATCGCTTAGGCCATAAAAGTGATTGCACACAGGGGCCCCTCCAGTCTGTGTAAGTCTGCTCTCTCGCTCTCTCTCTCTCACACCCACTTTATATCTTTGTCCCTCTCTTTTTCTCTCCCTCTTTCTCTCTCTCTCTCTCTATTTCTCACTCTCACCCTTTTTCTCGCTATCACTCTTTTCTTGAGCTCTCTCTCTCCTTCTCCCTTTGCCTTTTCACATTGTTCGACCTGATATTACAGGCACAAGACAGATGTCAGGAAGACCATTAGTAATATCAATAAGAATATACTTTACAACAGATGTTATTTATCTTGTTGAAATGATTGTTTTCTCAGAAATCTGATTGAGTCATAGTTTCCAGTTTAGGGAAGCATGGTGTGTCAGTTTTCTGTCCGTTAGGTTGGGCAGCCACACCACCCCCCTCCTACTTTTTTCATAGATCAATATTTACTAAGTAACCTTCCCCCTTTTCAGAGTGTCAGGAAGCCAATGTGCATCCTGCTGTCTCACCTCTCTCCCCCCTTCACCTCCCCGCCTTGCTCTGCTGATTTATGGTGTGTGTGTGTGTGTGTGTGTGTGTGTGTGTGTGTACTTGGTTCTGTGTGGGTGTGTTTTGAAAAGCATTTTTCCCGTGTTTTGGACGCTAGATCCAGATCTTTCTCTCAGGTGTTCAAACAGAGACATGGCCTCGAAGTCT
>NC_048571.1:56209795-56217295 GCF_013265735.2 Oncorhynchus mykiss
TATTCAGAACATGTATAAGATAAATGTCATAACACACACACTCACACACTCAAACACTCAAACACACACTCACGTGCACACAGAGTTGTCTCTCCAACCCCCAGGCATTTATGATGTCTCTCTATCATTCTCTCCATCTCATTCTCTCTCTCGTTTGTCTCTTGCTCCCTTACTTTCTCTCCATTTCGCCCCATTTCTCTGTTGTTTATTCTCTTGTCTTGTTTGTTCGTGACTCGCCTCAGTTCCCCCTGCCTATTCCCCAGGGCATCACTACTGTGTGAGCTGTCAGTGTTCTTTTCCCTTCCCCCCCACCACCACCCCAACCCCCTCATAGCCCTCTGATTTACTTACAACTCCCTACATGGTGCACCATACAGACACCCAGTGTGTGTGTGTGTGTGTGTGTGTGTGTGTGTGTGTGTGTGTGTGTGTGTGTGTGTGTGTGGTTGGCTAGGGTCTCTATCTCCTCCAAGTGACGATAAGGCCAACAGCACCTGGCCATCAAGAGCACCTTGCTATTTAAATGTTTTATTTATTGAAAGGAACATTTTATCATTTCATATCTTGGCAGCTACACTGGAGTAATTGAAGCAATCATGTAATGGCAGAACAGGAGAATAAGTGAGAGGGTGTGTTAGTGAGTGCTGCGAGGAAAATACATTTAATCCAGTCAATTCAGAGGAGTGACTGAGCGACTGGTGACACAGCTGCTCACTTCAGGAACAAAATGGCTGCTGCTAAGGTTGGGCCCTGCCTGTGCTCACACATGCAAATGAGGCCTAATAAATAATGGCATTTTCTGGAGCTTGATAATTAGATGGTTCTTTTCTCTCTGAGGGAGGGGAAGACAGAGAGAGAGAGAGAGAGGGTTCCACTTGTCTTTCTTTGTTTGAGCCCTCAGGAGAAACCTTTACTCTGCCAGACTAGTGTCTCCCACTGCTCTCCTTCCTCTCTCCATCATATTTCTCCATATCTCACCTTTTTTATTTTGTTTCATTTTAGAATGATAGAAGAAGTTTGGGACAGACTGAAAATATGTCTTCAATCAAATCCTGTTTCCTAAAGGCCTCTGGTCTAAAGTAGTTCACTGTAGGCCTATAGGGGAAATAGCCTGTATTTTAGTTGTGTTCTTTGAAGTGAAGAATGAATGGTTAAATGGGTAGAGGCACAGAGAGGGATGGGTAGGGGGTTGGCAGAGGAGGTGGTGATTATATAGCATGATATACCACGTCTCTCTGACCTGCCACGTGTGCATCACAATGCAGTCTGTGCCAACCACACTTGTCACACACACACTTTTGATACAATTGGTACTAGAGGTCGACCGGTTATGATTTTTCAACGCCGATAAAGATACCGATTATTGGGGGACCAAAGAAAAGCCGATGCCGATTATTTTTATTTACAGTGCCTTGCGAAAGTATTCGCCCCCCTTGAAATTTGCGACCTTTTGCCACATTTCAGGCTTCAAACATAAAGATATAAAACTGTATTTTTTTGTGAAGAATCAACAACAAGTGGGACACAATCATGAAGTGGAACGACATTTATTGGATATTTCAAACTTTTTTAACAAATCAAAAACTGAAAAATTGGGCGTGCAAAATTATTCAGCCTATTTACTTTCAGTGCAGCAAACTCTCTCCAGAAGTTCAGTGAGGATCTCTGAATGATCCAATGTTGACCTAAATGACTAATGATGATAAATACAATCCACCTGTGTGTAATCAAGTCTCCGTATAAATGCACCTGCACTGTGATAGTCTCAGAGGTCCGTTAAAAGCGCAGAGAGCATCATGAAGAACAAGGAACACACCAGGCAGGTCCGAGATACTGTTGTGAAGAAGTTTAAAGCCGGATTTGGATACAAAAAGATTTCCCAAGCTTTAAACATCCCAAGGAGCACTGTGCAAGCGATAATATTGAAATGGAAGGAGTATCAGACCACTGCAAATCTACCAAGACCTGGCCGTCCCTCTAAACTTTCAGCTCATACAAGGAGAAGACTGATCAGAGATGCAGCCAAGAGGCCCATGATCACTCTGGATGAACTGCAGAGATCTACAGCTGAGGTGGGAGACTCTGTCCATAGGACAACAATCAGTCGTATATTGCACAAATCTGGCCTTTATGGAAGAGTGGCAAGAAGAAAGCCATTTCTTAAAGATATCCATAAAAAGTGTTGTTTAAAGTTTGCCACAAGCCACCTGGGAGACACACCAAACATGTGGAAGAAGGTGCTCTGGTCAGATGAAACCGAAATTGAACTTTTTTGGAGTTTGCCACAAGCCACCTGGGAGATACACCAAACATGTGGAAGAAGGTGCTCTGGTCAGATGAAACCAAAATTGAACTTTTTGGCAACAATGCAAAACGTTATGTTTGGCGTAAAAGCAACACAGCTGAACACCCTGAACACACCATCCCCACTGTCAAACATGGTGGTGGCAGCATCATGGTTTGGGCCTGCTTTTCTTCAGCAGGGACAGGGAAGATGGTTAAAATTGAGAAGGGAAGATGGATGGAGCCAAATACAGGACCATTCTGGAAGAAAACCTGATGGAGTCTGCAAAAGACCTGAGACTGGGATGGAGATTTGTCTTCCAACAAGACAATGATCCAAAACATAAAGCAAAATCTACAATGGAATGGTTCAAAAATAAACATATCCAGGTGTTAGAATGGCCAAGTCAAAGTCCAGACCTGAATCCAATCGAGAATCTGTGGAAAGAACTGAAAACTGCTGTTCACAAATGCTCTCCATCCAACCTCACTGAGCTCGAGCTGTTTTGCAAGGAGGAATGGGAAAAAATGTCAGTCTCTCGATGTGCAAAACTGATAGAGACATACCCCAAGCGACTTACAGCTGTAATCGCAGCAAAAGGTGGCGCTACAAAGTATTAACTTAAGGGGGCTGAATAATTTTGCACGCCCAATTTTTCAGTTTTTGATTTGTTAAAAAAGTTAGAAATATCCAATAAATGTCGTTCCACTTGATGATTGTGTCCCACTTGTTGTTGATTCTTCACAAAAAAATACAGTTTTATATCTTTATGTTTGAAGCCTGAAATGTGGCAAAAGGTCGCAAAGTTCAAGGGGGCCAAATACTTTCGCAAGGCACTGTATTTGTAATAATGATAATTACAATAATACTGAATGAACACTTATTTTAACTTAATATAATACATCAATAAAATCAATGTAGCCTCAAATAAATAATGAAACATGTACAGTTAGGTTTAAGTAATGCAAAAACAAAGTGATGGAGAAGAAAGTAAAAGTGCAATATGTGCCATGTAAGAAAGCTAACGTTTTAGTTCCTGAGAACATATGAAAGCTGGTAGTTCCTTTTAACATGAGTCTTCAATATTTCCAGGTAAGAAGTTTTAGGTTGTAGTTATTATAAGAATTATAGGACTATTTCTCTCTATACCATTTGTATTTCATTAACCTTTGACTATTGGATGTTCTTATAGGCAATTTAGTATTGCCAGTGACACAATTTCACCTGGTTAATAATGCCTGCTAACCTGGATTTCTTTTAGCTAAATATGCAGGTTTAAAAATATATACTTCTGTGTATTGATTTTAAGAAAGGCATTGATGTTCATGGTTAGGTACACAATGGAGCAACGATATGCACCGCATCGATTATATGCAACGCAGGACACGCTAGATAAACTAGTAATATCATCAACCATGTGTAGTTAACTAGTGATTATGATTGATTGATTGATTGTTTTTTATAAGATAAGTTTAATGCTAGCTGGCAACTTACCTTGGCTTCTACTGCATTCGCGTAACAGGTAGGCTCCTCGTGGAGTGCAATGAGAGGCAGGTGGTTAGAGCGTTGGACTAGTTAACTGTAAGGTTGCAAGATTGAATCGCCCGAGATGACAAGGTAAAAATCTGTCGTCCTGCCCCTGAACGAGGCAGTTAACCCACCGTTCCTAGGCCGTCATTGAAAATAAGAATGTGTTCTTAACTGACTTCCCTAGTCAAATAAAGATTAAATAAAGGTGTAATAAAACAAACAAACAAAAAGAAATCGGCCAAATCGGTGTCCAAAAATACAGATTTCCGATTATTATGAAAACTTGAAATCGGCCCTAATTAATTGGCCACACACACACAAATTTGACTCCAGCCCATGTATAGTGTGTGTAATTGAATAGCATGGTGTGTGTGTGTAATTGAATAGCATGGTGTGTAGTGTGTAATTGAATAGCATGGTGTGTGTGTAATTGAATAGCATGGTGTGTAGTGTGTAATTGAATAGCATGGTGTGTGTGTGTAATTGAATAGCTTGGTGTGTAGTGTGTGTAATTGAATAGCATGGTGTGTGTGTGTGTAATTGAATAGCATGGTGTGTAGTGTGTAATTGAATAGCATGGTGTGTAGTGTGTAATTGAATAGCATGGTGTGTGTGTGTAATTGAATAGCATGGTGTGTAGTGTGTAATTGAATAGCATGGTGTGTGTGTGTGTAATTGAATAGCATGGTGTGTGTGTGTAATTGAATAGCATGGTGTGTAGTGTGTAATTGAATAGCATGGTGTGTAGTGTGTGTAATTGAATAGCATGGTGTGTGTGTGTGTGTAATTGAATAGCATGGTGTGTGTGTGTGTGTGTAATTGAATAGCATGGTGTGTGTGTGTAATTGAATAGCATGGTGTGTGTGTGTGTGTAATTGAATAGCATGGTGTGTGTGTGTAATTGAATAGCATGGTGTGTGTGTGTAATTGAATAGCATGGTGTGTGTGTGTAATTGAATAGCATGGTGTGTAGTGTGTAATTGAATAGCATGGTGTGTGTGTGTGTAATTGAATAGCATGGTGTGTGTGTGTAATTGAATAGCATGGTGTGTGTGTGTAATTGAATAGCATGGTGTGTGTGTGTGTGTGTAATTGAATAGCATGGTGTGTGTGTGTAATTGAATAGCATGGTGTGTGCGTGTGTGTAATTGAATAGCATGGTGTGTGTGTGTAATTGAATACCATGGTGTGTGTGTGTAATTGAATAGCATGGTGTGTAGTGTGTAATTGAATAGCATGGTGTGTAGTGTGTAATTGAATAGCATGGTGTGTAGTGTGTAATTGAATAGCATGGTGTGTGTGTGTAATTGAATAGCATGGTGTGTGTGTGTAATTGAATAGCATGGTGTGTGTGTGTGTAATTGAATAGCATGGTGTGTGTGTGTAATTGAATAGCATGGTGTGTGTGTGTGTGTAATTGAATAGCATGGTGTGTGTGTGTAATTGAATAGCATGGTGTGTGTGTGTGTGTAATTGAATAGCATGGTGTGTGTGTGTAATTGAATAGCATGGTGTGTAGTGTGTAATTGAATAGCATGGTGTGTGTGTGTGTAATTGAATAGCATGGTGTGTGTGTGTAATTGAATAGCATGGTGTGTGTGTGTGTAATTGAATAGCATGGTGTGTGTGTGTAATTGAATAGCATGGTGTGTAGTGTGTAATTGAATAGCATGGTGTGTGTGTGTGTAATTGAATAGCATGGTGTGTGTGTGTAATTGAATAGCATGGTGTGTGTGTGTGTAATTGAATAGCATGGTGTGTGTGTGTGTGTAATTGAATAGCATGGTGTGTGTGTGTAATTGAATAGCATGGTGTGTAGTGTGTAATTGAATAGCATGGTGTGTGTGTGTAATTGAATAGCATGGTGTGTGTGTGTAATTGAATAGCATGGTGTGTAGTGTGTAATTGAATAGCATGGTGTGTGTGTGTAATTGAATAGCATGGTGTGTGTGTGTAATTGAATAGCATGGTGTGTGTGTGTGTGTAATTGAATAGCATGGTGTGTGTGTGTAATTGAATAGCATGGTGTGTAGTGTGTAATTGAATAGCATGGTGTGTGTGTGTAATTGAATAGCATGGTGTGTGTGTGCAATTGAATAGCATGGTGTGTAGTGTGTAATTGAATAGCATGGTGTGTGTGTGTAATTGAATAGCATGGTGTGTGTGTGTAATTGAATAGCATGGTGTGTGTGTGTGTAATTGAATAGCATGGTGTGTAGTGTGTAATTGAATAGCATGGTGTGTGTGTGTAATTGAATAGCATGGTGTGTGTGTGTAATTGAATAGCATGGTGTGTAGTATGTAATTGAATAGCATGGTGTGTGTGTGTAATTGAATAGCATGGTGTGTCCTGTGTTCATGTCGTTTAATTAGAAAAAACAAAAAGAAACATTAGATTAATGCTAATTAGCTTTCCCCTCCTTCCCTCCTCCCTCTCTTCTCTGTGTCAGTGGAGAGAACAAACGGGGGGCTATGGCCCCTTTACAGATCATGATGTTAAATAAAAGATGTGTTGCTTCCTTCAGATGTACAGGGCCTTCAGAAAGTATTCATACCTCTTTACTTATTCCACAATGTGTTCTGTTACATCCTCAAAATGGTTTAAATAGAGTTCAAAATGGATTAAAACATTTAATGGCCAAGTGAAAACATGTTTTTAGAGATGTTTGCAAATGTATTGAAAATGAAATACAGAAATATCTCATTTACATACTGTAAGTATTCACACCCCTGAGTCACTACACGTTAGAATCACCTTTGGCAGCGATTACAGCTGTGAGTCTTTCTGGGTAAGACTATAAGAGATTTGCACACCTGGATTGTACAATATTTGCACATTATTCTTTTTATAATTCTTCAAGCTCTGTCAAGTTGACAGACATTTTCAAGTGTTGCCATTCATTTTCAAGCTGATTTAAGTCAAAACTAGGCCACTCAGAAACATTCAATGTCATCTTGGTAAGCAACTCCAGTGTATATTTGGCCTTGTTTTGGGTTATTGTCCTGATGAAAGCTGAATTTGTCTGTTGGAAACCAGATTGAACCAGGTTTTCCTCTTGGAAAGCTCTGTTCCGTTTATTTCTATCCTAAAATCTCCCTAGTCCTGGATGACAAGCATACACATAATGTTTAGGTCATTTAACAGACACTCTTATCCAGAGCAACAGTCAAACTGGTCCCCCATGGGAATTGAGGGAGTGGAAGAGATGTGGCGATATGAAGGGAGTAGATGAGGGAGGGATAGAGGGTTGGGGATGGAGAAGGAGAGTTGGGGTCTGGGTAGTGGAGTGAATGGAGGATGAAGGGACTAAACTAGGCCACTCAGAAACATTCAATGTCATCTTGGTAAGCAACTCCAGTGTATATTTGGCCTTGTTTTGGCTTATTGTCCTGATGAAAGCTGAATTTGTCTGTTGGAAACCAGATTGAACCAGGTTTTCCTCTTGGAAAGCTCTGTTCCGTTTATTTCTATCCTAAAATCTCCCTAGTCCTGGATGACAAGCATACACATAATGTTTAGGTCATTTAACAGACACTCTTATCCAGAGCAACAGTCAAACTGGTCCCCCATGGGAATTGAGGGAGTGGAAGAGATGTGGCGATATGAAGGGAGTAGATGAGGGAGGGATAGGGGGTTGGGGATGGAGAGGGAGAGTTGGGGTCTGGGTAGTGGAGTGTGAAACTAT
>NC_048571.1:56222295-56242295 GCF_013265735.2 Oncorhynchus mykiss
CCTCACCCTCACCTGCTCCTCACCCTCACCTGCTCCTCACCCTCACCTCACCCTTCCTCACCCTCACCTGCTCCTCACCCTCACCTTCTCACCCTTCCTCACCCTCACCTGCTCCTCACCCTCACCTCACCCTTCCTCACCCTCACCTGCTCCTCACCCTCACCTTCTCACCCACATCTCACCCTTCCTCACCCTCACCTGCTCACCCCCATCTCACCCTTCCTCACCCTCACCTGCTCACCCCCACCTCACCCTTCCTCACCTGCTCCTCACCCATGCCGCCTCACCTGCTCACCCCCACCTCACCCTTCCTCACCCTCACCTGCTCCTCACCCACGCCGCCTCACCTGCTCACCCCCACCTCACCCTTCCTCACCCCCCCTCACACTATAATTTGCCCTCCTAATGCCCAGGTCCCTGTTGATTGTGTGTCGTGTGTTGTTATGTCACTGTGATCCTCTCTGTGTGGATGTCAGATAAACAATAAGGGGTCACTCTCCCTCTACAGACACACAGAAAGACAGGTCGATAGACGCAGATCTCTTGGCACCCACCCTTGTTGTACCTGTCTACCCTTGTTCCCTTTACCCCTTACCTTCACCCTCCCTCTCAGTCCCCCCCTCTCCTCTCCTCTCCCTGAGTGTGTTGTGATATGGATGGCTTGTTTGATCACGATATGGCAGCTTACAATAAGGGATTGGACAGGGCCCGACACACAGGCTGCAGCTGATAACACAGGGAGGGAGGGAGGGTGTTAGTATTTATGGCCAATCTTGTTTACAAAGTCAAATCAGCCCTTTACAGATTTAATTTACCACTGACAGCTCTTCCTCTTTGTCTCTCTGTTTATCTCTCTCTACCTCCCTCTCTCCCCTGCCGCCCCTCAGGCAGCGAATAAATAGACTGCTCAGGGAGACACGCAGCCATGCAGCGCTGCAAAACAGATGACTGCCAATATCAGAATGAGAGAGTGAGAGAGAAACAGAGAGACGGAAGAACAGAACTAGAGACAAGGAGAGAGAGAGAAACAGACAGAGCGAGGGGGAGAAAGGCAGAGCGAGAGGGAAACAGACAGAGCGAGGGGAGAGAGGCAGAGAGAGAGGGAAACAGACAGAGCGAGGAGGAGAGAGGCAGAGAGAGAGGGAACAGACAGAGCGAGGGGGAGAGGCAGAGAGAGAGGGAAACAGACAGAGCGAGGAGGAGAGCGGCAACGAGAGAGAGAAACAAACAGAGCGAGGGGAGAGAGGAAGAGAGAGAAAAGCTGTTTTTCCACGTGAGGATTTGAGATTAATGTCCATATACGGGAGGTTCTAACCCAGGGTCGTATATCTCTGTTAAAGCAGCCATCTCTTCCTAACAGGCCTTATTTGTATTGAGCACAGAGTATTATTTCTATTGAGCTGTGGGCTGTAAAGGAAGAGGTTATCATCTCTCTCTTTCACTTCATCTCTCGTGAAAGAGGATCATAGCTCACCTGCTGGGTATCAGCTGTAAAAGTGCCTGGAAGAACCTTTTGGGTTGCCACACTGGGTTGCCAAAACCCCTCTGAAAAGGGTTTTTCAAGGAACTTCTGTGTGAAGGTTGAAACCCGGAAACCTTTTGTGATGGGAAGGGCTCAATTTAAACCTTTTTAATAATATATTGGCCTATCATTGGAGGGGTGGCTTATGTCTTTCCTGTTCACCATGTTAAGTTGGCTAAATTAAAATCTTCCTTGAACATTTATGCATATTACATATTCTACTATATTAATAATATTAACATGGCTGATTACACACAGTAATAAAGTGGTAACTATTCCAACTTTTGGATTTGCATAGGCTCTTGAGGAACTCATCACCTCTGTTAGACTCATTAAAGCTACAAAACTATCAGTGTTCAACCTTAACATGGGATGACAATACAACAAAACAGATGAACAGGAATGACATGGACTCTAACAGGTGGCCCATAGAGATATATATATTAAAGCCACGCCCCTACTAAGCCACACCTCCACTCCAGGGTTCCTCCAGGAAGGTTGCTACATTGAACAATTAAAGGTTCCTCCAAGAACCCCGCAATTAACCAAAGGTGTAACTATGAACATTTGACTAGCAATGGTTCCTTGAGGAACTCCAGGGTTCCTGAAGTCACCACTGATTCTAAGAGTGTAGGACTCAACAACAGCATGGATTTCTCTTGCTCTCTCTTTTAATCTGTCTATTTCTATCTCTCAGTCTTTCTCCTTCACTCTCTCTCTCTTTCCCTCTTCTCCCCCCTCTTCTCTCCCCTCTTCTCTCTCTCTCTTTCCCTCTCTTCTCCCCCCTCTTCTCTCCCCTCTTCTCTCTCTCTCTCTTTCCCTCTCTTCTCTCCCCTCTTCTCTCCCCTCTTCTCTCTCTCTCTGTGGGCTGACTGTGGAGTTTACTTGATGGCTGTGAAATCTGTAGTGTTCAAGGCAAATTCACTGACAGAGGAGGAAAGCACTTAATCATCAGGTGGATGTGTGTGCGTACCATGCAGTATGTGCTTGTATGTGTGTTCAATCGACAGGTGGTTGCTGTTTGCGTTAGCTCCTGGACAGAGGATATCACCAATGCTTTCTGTTACTCTGTCAGTGGTGTGTTATTCTCTGAGCGGTTAGTTTGTCTCCATTCAGTCACAGTATGTTTGTAATCAGATTAGCATTGCGCTGTATCTGCTATCCCGATGCATCACTGCACGCTGCCAAATCTGTGTGTGTGTGTGTGTGTGTGTGTGTGTGTGTGTGTGTGTGTGTGTGTTTAGAATCTGCTAGCGCGGCGCATCACCCGTTGCTGCCAAATGTGTCTGTGTCCCAGCCTGCCTCCAGCCTTTTCCCAGATAACATCTGATCTGATTGTTTGTTGTGCCTTTCTGCTCTCAAAGACCTGATTGTGTGGATGGAGACTCATAATCATCTGTTTATTGGAGCAGATAAGACTTTATATTCCATAGGGAGATTACATCGCTAGGTTTTATCTCTCTTTGATTTCACACACACAGTGCCAACTTTATCACCATGCCAGCAGTGTGTGTCACAGTGTCAAGGATGTGTGTGTGTTTGTGCGTGTGTGCTTGTGTGCACATACATGTGAGTGTGTGTGCTATATATGCAACTCTCTGTGGTCCACTCCTTCTAGGTGCCAATGTCCATGGCTATGTTGACCCCCCAGATGATCAGTCCTCAACAGATGCAGCAGATCCTGTCCCCTCCTCAGCTACAGGCCCTGCTGCAACAACAACAGGCCCTTATGCTTCAGCAGGTAACACACACACACACACACACACACACACCACACCACACACACACACAGTCTCACACTTGCCAATTCTATAAAGCCTGTTTAGTCCTCGAGCACATCCCCATCAGTGAGCATAGCCAAACACTTACAAATGCTTATTTTAGCAATGTAACACCCAGCCACACACACACTTCGCAGCCAGCGAAAGCTTATGTTAGCCGTCTTTGGGCACCAGTTAACATGTCCTGGTTGTTGGTTGATGAGGGGTGTGTGATGAGGTGCTATGATCTGGGTGTGTGTTGGAGGCGGGAGTGTGTTTGTTCTGTTTGGTTCGGCATGGCAACCACTCTTACCTGGCAGGCAACATCTCAAGTCTGTCAAATATTAAACACACATCACACACATAACACACAATCACACACCCACACATACAACACAACTGTCAAATATTTAACACAACGCTGTCATTGCTAGCACCAAACACGCCCCCCGACCTTCTCACCTCACACACCTTCGCAAATTAGTCCACATACACACTCACAAAAATACACACACCACACGCAAATACACACACTCTAAAACGAGTTGTTTGGTTGACCCAACTGGTGGGTTGTTTGGTTGACCCAACTGGTGGGTTGTTTGGTTGACCCAACTGGTGGGTTGTTTGGTTGACCCAACTGGTGGGTTGTTTGGTTGACCCAGCTGGTGGGTTGTTTGGTTGACCCAACTGGTGGGTTGTTTGGTTGACCCAACTGGTGGGTTGTTTGGTTGACCCAACTGGTGGGTTGTTTGGTTGACCCAACTGGTGGGTTGTTTGGTTGACCCAACTGGTGGGTTGTTTGGTTGACCCAACTGGTGGGTTGTTTGGTTGACCCAACTGCTGGGTTGTTTGGTTGACCCAACTGGTGGGTTGTTTGGTTGACCCAACTGGTGGGTTGTAGGTGTTGGGTCACTTAGTTGGGTTGTTTTCTTTAAAAACTGCTGGGTTATTGAGATATGACCCAGTGGGACGCCCATGAGTGTAAATGTAATTATGTTCATAATGTTCTTTTGCATAGTTATGAAATATTAAGGTCGATCATTTACATTTTTGTAGCTTCAATGACGCTTACAGAAGTGTATGAGTTAAAGCCTATGTCAGTCCCATTGTTGGGATACAATACATTTGAATACTATAAGGGCACAAGGTGAGACCCAAATGCAGACACAGGAGGCAGATGGTTGAGCTCCAATATTTATTATAACAAAAGGGGTAGACAAAGGCAGGTCAGGAACAGGCGAGAGTTCATAAACCAGGTCAGAGTCCAAACAGTACCAGGCGATAGGCAGGCTCGAGGTCAGGACAGGCAGAGTGGTCAGGCGGATTCGGCGTCAGGACATGCAAGGATCAAAACCAGGAGGGCTAGGGCCAGGAGGCCTAGGGCCAGGAGGGCTAGGGCCAGGAGGGCTAGGACCAGGAGGGCTAGGGCCAGGAGGGCTAGGGCCAGGAGGGCTAAGGCCAGGAGGGCTAAGGCCAGGAGGGCTAGGGCCAGGAGGGCTAAGGCCAGGAGGGCTAAGGCCAGGAGGGCTAGGGCCAGGAGGGCTAAGGCCAGGAGGGCTAGGGCCAGGAGGGCTAAGGCCAGGAGGGCTAAGGCCAGGAGGGCTAGGGCCAGGAGGGCTAAGGCCAGGAGGGCTAGGGCCAGGAGGGCTAGGAAAAAACAGAGACTGGGGAAAATAGGAGCTAGGAAAAACGCTGGTTGACTTGGCAAAACAAGACGAACTGGGACAGAGAGACAAGAAACACAGGGCTAAATACACCAGGGACTAATGGGGAAAACAGGTGACACCTGGAGTTGGGTGGAGACAATCACAAAGACAGGTGAAACAGATCAGGGCGTGACAAATACTTTATTATAATAAGTAATCAATCATCATAATATAATATAATAATATGTACAAAAATATTCACACCCCTTGACTTTTTCTACATTTTGTTACGTTACATCCTTATTCTAAAATGGATTACATAATTTTTTCCACTCATCAATGTACACACAATACCCCATAATGACATAGTGAAAACAGTTTTTTTTATGCATCCTGTTTCCATTGATCATCCTTGAGATGTTTCTACAACTTGATTGGAGTCCACCTGTGGTAAACTCAATTAATTGGACATGATTTGGAAAGGCACACAGCTGTCTATATAAGGTCCCAAAGTTGACAGGGCATCTCAGAGCAAAAACCAAGCCATGAGGTTGAAGGAATTGTCTGTAGAGCTCCAAGACAGCATTGTGTCGATGCACAGATCTGGGGAAGGGTACCAAAAACATTATGCAGCATTGAAGTTCCCCAAGAACACAGTGGCCTGCATCATTCTTAAATGGAAGAAGTTTGGAACCACCAAGACTCTTCCTAGAGCTGGCCGCCCGGCCAAACTGACCTATCAGAGGAGAAGGGCCTTGGTCAGGGATGTGACCAAGAACCCGATGGTCACTCTGACAGAGCTCCAGAGTTCCTCTGTAGAAATGGGAGAACCTTCCAGAAGGACAACCATCTCTGCAGCACACCACCAATCAGGCCTTTATGGTAGAGTTGCCAGACGGAAGCCACTCCTCAGTAAAAGGCACATGACAGCCTGCTTGGAGTTTGCCAAAAGGAACCTAAAGGACCCTCAGACCATGACAAAAAAGATTATCTGGTCTGATGAAACCAAGATTGAAGTCTTTGGCCTGAATGCCAAGTGTCACGTCTAGAGGAAACCTGGCACCATTCTTATGGTGAAGCATGGTGGTGGCAGCATCATGCTGTGGTGATGTTTTTCAGGGACTGGGAGACTAGTCAGGATCGAGAGATTCTTGATGAAAACCTGCTCCAGAGAGCTCATAACCACAGACTGGGGAAAATACTTTGTTGAGAAAAATGGTAGAAACTCCCCAAATGCAGGTGTGCCAAGCTTGTAGCGTCATACTCAAGGCAGCCTCAAGTCTTCTTGGGTATGACGCTGCAAGCTTGGCACACCTGCATTTGGGGAGTTTCTCCCATTTTTCTCAACAAGGTACTGAGTAAAGGGTCTGAATATGTATGTGATATTTCAGGTTTTTATTTTTAATAGATTTGCAAAAATGTCTAAAAAACAGTTTTTGCTTTGTCATTATGGGGTTTTGTGTGTGTAGACTGAAGAGGAATTTATTTGATTCATTCTAAAATAAGGCTGTAACGTAACAACGTGGAAAAAGTCAAGGTGTCTGAATACTTTCAGAATGGACTGTAACACCCACTTTCTCTCCTGTACGTGTTGAATAGGCAGCTATTAAAAGTGTGTAGACAGAACAGTAGTTCTGACAGAGGCAGGGCTACAACAGATAAATTGAACACACACACATATGTCCAGGGCTTGAACAGACAGTAGATTTAATAAGGAATTGTTTCTTTAGGCCATTTTAAATTGCAGTGGGAAGATCTGACAAAATGGATGGTAATGGAAATATGCTGTCTCTCTGGGAATGAGATGGTTAAGAAGAGCTTGCACAGGTCTTTTTACTCTAACGAGGAGATGGGGGGGTGGGGGTGAAACACTTACACACACACACGCTCACACACACACACACACACACACACACTTGTGTAAGGCCATTTTACCTCTGCTTTTAAAACCACTTGAGTTTAACACAACTCTCCCACTTAATTAACCACACCATGACTGCCACCTAGTCTATATCAGCAAATCAGCCACAAATCAGCACACACACACACACCACATGCAGCAATCACAGACCACATCAGTCATTGGATCATTACATTTCATATCCCATGGAGACTTTGCACTATGTGTGTGTGTGTGTGTGTGTGTGTGTGTGTGTGTGTGTGTGTGTGTGTGTGTGTGTGTGTGTGTGTGTGTGTGTGTGTGTGTGTGTGTGTGTGTGTGTGTGTGTGTGTGTGTGTGTGTGTGTGTGTGTGGTGGTTTAACCTTGACTTTTCCTTTAACCTTTAATTACACCACTGCTGATCTGGTTTCTTTCTCGGTGTGTTAGTTAAGGCAAGGTCACGGTAATAGGCTGGTAATAGGCTGGCAAGGTGAGTGGCTCTCTTAATGCTACAGAGCCACTGAATCACATCATAAAAAATACCTTAATTATCACTTAATTATTCTTACAACTCTCCAGCACCAGCCTAGCTTGTGTGTGTATGCGTGTGTGTGTGTCTGTGTGTGTGTGTGTGTGTGTGTGTGTGTGTGTGTGTGTGTGTCTGTGTGTGCATGTGTGTGTGTGTCTGTGTGTCTGTGTGTGTGTGTGTGTGTGTCTGTGTGTGTGTGTGTGTCTGTGTGTGTGTGTGTGTGTCTGTGTGTGTGTGTGTGTGTGTGTGTGTCTGTGAAAGGGAGGTAGCCACTGCCTTGGAGAGGAGAGATGAACTCTGCCTATGGAGTATGGAAAGACAGGGAGGTGGGACAGAGGGAAAAATGGGAGGGACAAAGAATAAATAAGAGAAATGGACAGAATCAGAGGAATAGAAAGAAACACACATTCCCCTGTTGTTGCAACAGGCTGTCAGAGCACAGGGAGATGCTTATCCTCATGGAGTGTCCTTGGTAAATTATTGATTAGTTAGTCAGACAAACAGAAACAGGCTGTCTCTCGTCAGTAGTAACAGTACCAGCCAGTAGAAGTCTTCCCTCATCTTCTCTGATCTGAAACACAGGCTGGTTGAAACCATATGACTTTACGTTTAACAGTTACTAGGCGAGTTGTTCACTTCAGACTATAAAGATCAACAAGATTTCATAGCTTCCTTTCAAAATGTGACATGTTATGGATGAACGTCTATTTCATTCTGCGTGGTTACGGGATTAAACAGAAACAACTCGCAGGTTAACAGTTTAGGCATTAACTCTGAGTGGTTAAGGTTAGGGCTATGGTTTGGGGAAGCCTTAAAACCAAATAATGAAAAACGATGCGCAAGGGCCATCAAGTATCATCAGTATTCTCAAGGCTTGCTAGAGCATTGTGAACGGCTGTGGCGCAGTGGTGTGAGCAACGCTCTCCGAGCATCTCGAGTTCGCTCCCAGTGTTGGGAGATGTTTTTTTGTTTCATTTTAGCGCTGAGGATATATCGCTCTCAGGACCTTTTCAAACAACGACATCAAAGTTTATTTCTAGCGATCAGGCTGATACACCTTGATTCTCCTTCAAAATGGCCACATCAGAACATGTCCCTCCTCCCCCAACCCGGTAAGCAAGCAGCCCATAAATAACTGTGTGTCTCTGGTGCTATGGCGACGCCTTCCATGCCAGCTACTGTAGGGCACCGAGATTTACGGGGCTGTCCAGGTGTTTCAGGTGAACATTAAATCATTATTTTTAAAGGAAGAAAGTCCACTCCTGTTGGGTCATGTTTGCACTTCTCTCCCTAGATGGACAGAACACTCCTGTTGGGTCATGTTTGCACTTCTCTCCCTAGAGGGACAGAACACTCCTGTTGGGTCATGTTTGCACTTCTCTCCCTAGAGGGACAGAACACTCCGGTTGGGTCATGTTTGCACTTCTTTCCCTAGAGGGACAGAACACTCCTGTTGGGTCATGTTTGCACATCTGTCCCTAGAGGGACAGAACACTCCTGTTGGGTCATGTTTGCACTTCTCTCCCTAGAGGGTCAGAACACTCCTGTTGTGTCATGTTTGCACTTCTCTCCCTAGAGGGACAGAACACTCCTGTTAGGTCATGTTTGCACATCTGTCCCTAGAGGGACAGACCACTCCTGTTGGGTCATGTTTGCACATCTGTCCCTAGAGGGACAGAACACTCCTGTTGGGTCATGTTTGCACATACACTCCTGTTGGGTCATGTTTGCACATCTGTCCCTAGAGGGACAGAACACTCCTGTTGGGTCATGTTTGCACATACACTCCTGTTGGGTCATGTTTGCACATCTCTCCCTAGAGGGACAGAACACTCCTGTTGTGTCATGTTTGCACATCTGTCCCTAGAGGGACAGAACACTCCTGTTGGGTCATGTTTGCACATCTCTACCTAGAGGGACAGAACACTCCTGTTGGGTCATGTTTGCACATCTGTCCCTAGAGGGACAGAACACTCCTGTTGGGTCATGTTTGCACATCTGTCCCTAGAGGGACAGAACACTCCTGTTAGGTCATGTTTGCACATCTGTCCCTAGAGGGACAGACCACTCCTGTTGGGTCATGTTTGCACATCTGTCCCTAGAGGGACAGAACACTCCTGTTGGGTCATGTTTGCACATACACTCCTGTTGGGTCATGTTTGCACATCTGTCCCTAGAGGGACAGAACACTCCTGTTGGGTCATGTTTGCACATCTCTCCCTAGAGGGACAGAACACTCGTGTTGGGTCATGTTTGCACATCTCTACCTAGAGGGACAGAACACTCCTGTTGAGTCATGCTTGCACATCAGTCCCTAGAGGGACAGACCACTCCTGTTGGGTCATGTTTGCACTTCTCTCCCTAGAGGGACAGAACACTCCTGTTGGGTCATGTTTGCACTTCTCTCCCTAGAGGGACAGAACACTCCTGTTGGGTCATGTTTGCACTTCTCTCCCTAGAGGGACAGAACACTCCTGTTGGGTCATGTTTGCACTTCTCTCCCTAGAGGGACAGAACACTCCTGTTGGGTCATGTTTGCACTTCTCTCTAACTTATACACATTATACACCTGCACACATTATACACCTATACACATTATACACCTGCAAACATTATACACCTATACACATTATACACCTATACACATTATACATCTATACACATTATCCACCTATACACATTATACACATATACACATTATACACCTATACACATTATACATCTATACACATTATACACCTATACACATTATACACCTATACACATTATCCACCTATACACATTATACGCCTATACACATTATACACTTATACACATTATACACCTATACACATTATACACCTATACACATTATACACCTATACACATTATACATCTATACACATTATACATCTATACACATTATACACATTATACACCTATACACATTATACACCTATACACATTATACACTTATACACATTATACACCTATACACATTATACACCTATACACATTATACACCTATACACATTATACATCTATACACATTATACATCTATACACATTATACACATTATACACCTATACACATTATACACCTATACACATTCTACACATTATACATCTATACACATTATACACATTATACACCTATACACATTATACACATTATACACCTATACACATTATACATCTATACACATTATACGGAACACATTACAATAACAGGTTGTCTACCTGCTTTAGTTGTTGTTATTCATCACATAAACACACACACCTTCTCAGTCTTACTGCTCTCTATTGTATCTTTTGTTGTTGTGGAAACTGATTATACATCACATAAACACACACACCTTCTCAGTCTTACTGCTCTCTATTGTATCTTTAGTTGTTGTGGAAACTGATTATACATCACATAAACACACACACCTTCCCAGTCTTACTGCTCTCTATTGTATCTTTAGTTGTTCTGGAAACTGATTATACATCACATAAACACACACACCTTCTCAGTCTTACTGCTCTCTATTGTATCTTTAGTTGTTGTGGAAACTGATTATACATCACATAAACACACACACCTTCTCAGTCTTACTGCTCTCTATTGTATCTTTAGTTGTTGTGGAAACTGATTATACATCACATAAACACACACACCTTCTCAGTCTTACTGCTCTCTATTGTACCTTGTGTTATTGCAGCTAGGCCTGGGGTTTGCTGTCACAGGAGGCTTTTGATCAATTTCCCTCCTCTTTTCCCTCCTTCCTCCCCTCCCCAGCTACAGGAGTACTATAAGAAGCAGCAGGAGCAGCTGCATCTTCAGCTTCTGACTCAGCAGCAGCAGCAGGCTGGGAAGCAGGCAGCCAAAGAGGTGAGACCCCTACTGAGTGGTGTTATCAAGTGCACTCACAAGCACACGCGTACACAGTTGAAGTGGCCAACACGTGAGTTAGGGGATTGTGGATAAGGGCCCAAGGAGGTGAGCGTTTGCACTGGGGCAGAGTGTTCACCTCTTCTACTCGATCTCCTGTCCTCTTATCCTATCATTCTCTCCTTTCCTCCTCCTGTCCTCTTATTGTATTTCTGTGTTGTGTACTCTGCGTTTCCAAACAGGGATTATGGTAGTGATGGAATATGGCTTTACATTTCTCTCTGCTAACACACCATGCCAAACCCTACTCACAGAGAGCTCTGTCTTAATGCAGGATAAGTATTTATTTACATGGCGTGTAAATGCATGCGAGCGTGTGTGTGTGTGCGTGTGTGCGTGTGCGCGCGTGTGTGCGTGTGTGTGTGTGTGTGTGTGAAGCATGAAGTAAAATCCTGTTGTAGCCTCACTATAAGAGGGGTCTGACACTTTTAATTGTCAATTAACCCCCGCAGTCGGTGAGAACGGTGCCAACACACACCTCCGCAAGGTTTAATCACACTAACAGGGATCATGGGGGATCAAGTAGCATCACAACGCGTAACAACAAAGAGAAATCCACCTCAATCACACCAGATTACTGTCATAGAGGTTATGTTGGGAGGGTGGTGTTGGTTCAATTCTGATTCTCTGTAATAATGGCATGGGTATAGTAATGCATTTTATTTTGCATCAAACAACACAACATTTTCAGGCTCCTCCTTGTCTGAAGGACAAGTGGATTAACAGGTTAATGTCAAGCCCTGCATGTTGTTTTTTTCAGAAGTCTCATGGAATGTAGACCTACATTGAACACCACACATTGGCTGCTACTGTAGGCTGAATGATAGAACAGCTATTTCCATGTTAAAATGTTATGGGATGCATTTTCTCCATAGTTTTTGATGAAAGGCCACTCTGTTAGGCCTACATTATGATCAAATAGCCACAGTAGTCTTCTTGACCGCTATCTGAAACTGTAACTTAAAGCGGGTACTAGAGGTCGACCAATTATGATTTTTCAACGCCGATACCGATTATTGGAGGACCAAAAAAGCCGATACCGATTAATCGGCTGATTTTATTTATTTATTTATTTGTAATAATGACAATTACAACAATACTGAATAAACACTTTTATTTTAACCTAATATAAAACATCAATAACAATCAATTTAGCCTCAAGTAAATAATGAAACATGTACAGTTTGGTTTAAATAATACAAAAACAAAGTGTTGGAGAAGAAAGTAAAAGTGCAATATGTGCCATGTAAAAAAGCTAACGTTTAAGTTCCTTGCTCAGAACATGAGATCATATGAAAGCTGGTGGTTCCTTTTAACATGAGTCTTCAATATTCCCAGGTAAGAAGTTTTACGTTTTGTTATTATAGGAATTCTACGACTCTCTCTCTCTATACCATTTGTATTTCATTAACCTTTGACTATTGGATGTTCTTATAGGCACTTTAGTATTGCCAGTGTAACCGTATATAGCTTCCGTTCCCTCTCCTCACCCCTACCTGGGCTCGAACCAGGAACACATCGACAACAGCCACACTCGAAGCATCATTACCCATCGCTCCACAAAAGCCACGGCTCTTGCAGAGCAAGGGGAACAACTACTTCAAGGTCTCAGAGCGAGTGACGTCACCAATTGAAATGCTATTAGCGCGCACCCTGCTAACTAGCTAGCCATTTCACATTGGTTACACCAGCCTAATCTCGGGTGTTGATAGGTTTGAAGTCATAAACAGCAAAATGCTTGAAGCACAGCGAAGAGCTGCTGGCAAACACACTGAAGTGCTGTTTGAATGAATGCTTGCGAGCCTGCTGGTGCCTACCACCGCTCAGTCAGACTGCTCTATCAAGCATCAAATCACATACTTAATTATAACGTAATAACACAGAAATACGAGCCTTAGGTCATTAATATGGTCGAATCCGGAAACTATCATTTAGAAAACAAATGTTTATTCTTTAAGTGAAATACGGAACCGTTCCGTATTTTATCTAACGGGTGGCATCCATAAATCTAAATATTCCTGTTACATTGAACAACCTTCAATGTTATGTCATTATTACGTAAAATTCTGGCAAATTAGTTCGCAATGAGCCAGGCGGCCCAAACTGTTGCATATACCCTGAATCTGCGTGCAATGAACGAAAGAGAAGAGACACAATTTCCCTAGTTTAATATTGCCTGCTAATCTGGATTTCTTTTAACTAAATATGCAGGTTTAAAAATATATACTTCTGTGTATTGATTTTAAGCAAGGAATTTATGTTTATGGTTAGGTACATTCGTGCAATGATTGTGCTTTATTCGCAAATGCGCTTTTGTTACATCATCCCCCGTTAGGCGAAGTTGGCTGTCTTTGTTAGGAAGAAAGTCTTCACACAGTTCACAACGGGCCAGGCGGCCCAAACTGCTGCATATACCCTGACTCTGTTGCAAGAGAAGTGACACAATTTACCTAGTTAAAATAAATTAATGTTAGCAGGCAATATTAACTAAATATGCAGGTTTAAAAATATATACTTGTGTATTGATTTTAAGAAAGGCATTGATGTTTATGGTTAGGTACACAATGGTGCAACGACAGTGCTTTTTTCACAAATGAGCTTGTTAAATCCCCCGTTTGATGAAGTAGGCTATGATTCAATGATAAATTAACAGGCACCGCATCGATAATATGCAACGCAGGACAAGCTAAATAAACTAGTAATATCATCAACCATGTGTAGTTAACTAGTGATTATGTTAAGACTGATTGTTTTTATAAGATAAGTTTAATGCTAGCTAGCACCTTACCGTGGCTCCTTGCTGCACTCGCATAACAGGTAGTCAGCCTGCCACACAGTCTCCTCGTGGAGTGCAATGTAATCGGCCATGATCGGTGTCCAAAAATGCAGATTACCGAATGTTATGAAAACCTGAAATCGGCTCTAATTAATCGGCCATTCTGATTAATCGGTCAACCTCTAGCAGGTGCAGCCTCAATATTCACAGTAAACTCGCGCTGGAAGTTTTCACATCATTCAAGTTTCTGCTCAGAAGACCCGAAATTTGCTGAGTGCCTAATTTTTTTTGAGGGATCATTGGTTATCAGTTGTCAGAGGTGTCTAAGACAACAATAATATAGTGATTTTATCACAAACACACACACTCTCAGACATACAAACACACACACTCTCCACATACAAACACACACACACACTCTCCACATACAAACACACACTCGTCATCCAATTTTCAGAGAGTAGAGGAGGGATGTGACAGTAACAGAGGAAAGGAGAAGTGAGAGAGAAAGAGAAAAGTGAGAGAGAAAGAGGGAGAGAGAGAGAGAGAAGTGAGAGAGAAAGAAGGAGAAAAGAGCAGGTAGGAAACAGAGACAGGCTTCTAGAGAGCTCATGGACTCCAGAGACCATTGTGGGAATTGCACGAGGAGGTTCGCCCTAGATCATCCCTCCTTTCTCCCTCCCGCCATCCTTTCCTCCTCTCTCATCCCTGATCCCCCTCTCCCTGTGGACCCTCTCCCTCCTCGCCTACAGCGGTCAGCCAACTCATCCGTGACCAAAGCAAACCAGTTGTGGTTGACTTGCATGTAGAGACCGTGTCTAATGCTGTTTTTCCTTTTTTCCTTCTCCTGTCCGAGTCGCCGGTTTTGTTTTCCTGTAACAACCAGACAAGTGCAAACACTGGTCACACACACACACACACACACACACACACACACACACACACACAAACACACCACACACACACACACACACACACACAAACACACCACACACACACACACACACACAAACACACCACACACACACACACACACACACACACACACACACACACCACACACACCACAGTTGATGTGTGATGGTTCACCATACCCACTGTTGTGGACATGCATCATCTCCTGTGTTCAGTTAAAGCTAAGCCTGCTGTACAGTCTAACTCAATGCCTTACAGTCATCAACAGTCCAACTCAGACATATTGATATGCCTCCAGAACCGCAATACTGCTTGTTTTCTAGCTGGTGGTTAATTGAATGGTAAATGACATTGATTGTCTCCACTCACCTGGTGTCCCAGGACTGAGAGGAAGAAGGACAAGCAGCAGGACTGTGGACCTCCAGGCCTGGCGGTGCTCAACCTACTAGTTAGATTGGGTATGGCAGGTAGGTTACATAGGTCTATGTAGGTCACCTGCTTATCAAGTGCCCAGGAAATCGAGGTTAGGTCACATGTGTCAAACTCATTCCACAGAGGGCAGAGTGTCTGTGGGTTTTCGGTGCACCCTTGTACTTGATTGATGAATTAAGGTCAATAATTAGTACTTGGTTTTCTAGGTCTTAATTGAAAGGAAAAAACAAAAACCCTCAGACACTGAGGGGAAGGGCAGTGGTATTCAAACTTTTTCAACAGGGACCCTATTTTTACTGCCATCATTTCTCACGACTCCACCCCAACCCAAATGCATATCAACAAATAATATCATTTTAATCTCTATCAAAATGAATAGAAACCAATAAATACATAAAACATTTTTTTATTTTATTACTTCCTCAAAAAAAATGGCATACAATGATCTGTACTCTTATTTAAAACATGTTGGCAACCCCCACTGCAGCTGTGGTCGCCACCCCGACATTTAATACCACTGGCCTAGGGGATAGGGGAAGTGCCTAGGGGATAGGGGAAGTGTCTAGGGGATAAGGGGAAGTGTCTAGGGGATAGGGGAAGTGCCTAGGGGATAGGGGATAGGGGAAGTGTCTAGGGGATAGGGGAAGTGTCTAAGGGATAGGGGAAGTGCCTATGAGATAGGGGAAGTGCCTAGGGGATAGGGGAAGTGCCTAGGGGATAGGGGAAGTGCCTAGGGGATAGGGGAAGTGTCTAGGGGATAGGGGTAGGGGATAGGGGAAGTGTCTAGGGGATAGGGGAAGTGTCTAGGGGATAGGGGAAGTGCCTATGAGATAGGGGAAGTGCCTAGGGGATAGGGGAAGTGCCTAGGGGATAGGGCCTAGGGGATAGGGGAAGTGTCTAGGGGATAAGGGGAAGTGTCTAGGGGATAGGGGAAGTGTCTAGGGGATAGGGGAAGTGCCTAGGGGATAGGGGAAGTGTCTAGGGGATAGGGGAAGTGTCTAAGGGATAGGGGAAGTGCCTATGAGATAGGGGAAGTGCCTAGGGGATAGGGGAAGTGCCTAGGGGAAGTGTCTAGGGGATAGGGGAAGTGTCTAGGGGATAGGGGAAGTGCCTAGGGGATAGGGGAAGTGCTTAGGGGATAGGGGAAGTGTCTAGGGGATAGGGGAAGTGTCTAGGGGATAGGGGAAGTGCCTAGGGGATAGGGGAAGTGCCTATGAGATAGGGGAAGTGCCTAGGGGATAGGGGAAGTGTCTAGGGGATAGGGGAAGTGCCTATGGGATAGGGGAAGTGCCTAGGGGATAGGGGAAGTGCCTAGGGGATAGGGGAAGTGTCTAGGGGATAGGGGAAGTGTCTAGGGGATAGGGGAAGTGTCTAGGGGATAGGGGAAGTGCCTAGGGGATAGGGGAAGTGCCTATGAGATAGGGGAAGTGCCATGGGGATAGGGGAAGTGTCTAGGGGATAGGGGAAGTGTCTAGGGGATAGGGGAAGTGCCTAGGGGATAGGGGAAGTGCCTAGGGGATAGGGGAAGTGCCTAGGGGATAGGGGAAGTGCCTATGAGATAGGGGAAGTGTCTAGGGGATAGGGGAAGTGCCTAGGGGATAGGATAAGTGCCTAGGGGATAAGGGGAAGTGTCTAGGGGATAGGATAGGGGAAGTGCCTAGGGGATAGGGGAAGTGTCTAGGGGATAGGGGAAGTGTCTAGGGGATAGGGGAAGTGCCTAGGGGATAGGGGAAGTGCCTAGGGGATAGGGGAAGTGCCTATGAGATAGGGGAAGTGCCTAGGGGATAGGGGAAGTGCCTATGAGATAGGGGAAGTGCCTAGGGGATAGGGGAAGTGCCTAGGGGATAGGGGAAGTGTCTATGGGATAGGGGAAGTGCCTAGGGGATAGGGGAAGTGCCTAGGGGATAAGGGGAAGTGTCTAGGGGATAGGATAGGGGAAGTGCCTAGGGGATAGGGGAAGTGTCTAGGGGATAGGGGAAGTGCCTAGGGGATAGGGGAAGTGTCTAGGGGATAGGGGAAGTGCCTAGGGAATAGGGGAAGTGCCTAGGGGATAGGGGAAGTGTCTAGGGGATAGGGGAAGTGTCTAGGGGATAGGGGAAGTGCCTAGGGGATAGGGGAAGTTCCTAGGAGATAGGGGAAGTGCCTAGGGGATAGGGGAAGTGTCTAGGGGATAGGGGAAGTGCCTATGGGATAGGGGACGTGCCTAGGGGATAGGGGAAGTGCCTAGGGGATAGGGGAAGTGTCTAGGGGATAGGATAGGGGAAGTGTCTAGGGAATAGGGGAAGTGTCTAGGGGATAGGGGAAGTGTCTAAAGTGTCTAGGGGATAGGGGAAGTGCCTAGGGGATAGGGGAAGTGTCTAGGGGATAGGGGAAGTGCCTAGGGGATAGGGGAAGTGCCTAGGGGATAGGGGAAGTGCCTAGGGGATAAGGGAAGTGCCTAGGGGATAGGAGAAGTTTCTAGGGGATAGGGAGAGAGGGAGGGATGGAGAGAGAGAGAGAGTGATGGAGAGAGGGGGAGAGGGATGGAAGGATGGAGAGAGGGGGAGAGAGAGCAAGGGATGGAGAGAGAGATGGAGAGAGAGGGGGATGGAGAGAGAGAGGGGGATGGAGAGAGAGAGAGGGATGGAGAGAGAGAGGGATGGAGAGAGAGAGAGGGATGGAGAGAGAGAGGGATGGAGAGAATGAGAGAGAGAGTGATGGAGAGAGAGAGAGAGATGGAGAGAGAGGGGGATGGAGAGAGAGAGAGGGATGGAGAGAGAGAGTAGGATAAAAAAAAAATACAAATCTCCCCTGTGCCTTTTTGAGTGTTTGTGCATCGATGACTGTGACTTTTTGACCTCTTCTCTATTCTCTGATTGTTCCACTCGCTCTTTTCTGTGTAGAAGTGATGCTGAAAGAGTGTGTGTTTGCGTACGTGTTTGTGAGTGGTGCATTGGGTTGGTCAGAAGTCAGCTTGATGAAGTGACTCTGTCTGTCACACTAGCCATTTGGGACCGTGTGTGTGTGTGTGTGTGTGTGTGTGACTGGCAGGCTCAGACAGTGTGTGATGTGCTCATAAATCACATTGACAGCCTGTTACTACGCTAGCTTTGGCCACTCAGCCGCGGCTAATGTAAACAGAACACACACACAATGTGTTAAAGAACCACTACCATGTCTCTGGAGAGAGAGGGTGAGATAGAGGGAGGGACATGAAACGGACAGACAGGACCAGGGAGGAGAAGAGATGGACCAAGAGAGAGGGAAAGTGTTGAACAGTGCTATAGAGCTTCAAACAGCAAAAGCTACAGACAAGGCCTAGAGTTTTTCCTGATCATGACCAAATGACTGAAATAGGAA
This sequence comes from Oncorhynchus mykiss, assembly GCF_013265735.2. NCBI lineage: Eukaryota > Metazoa > Chordata > Actinopteri > Salmoniformes > Salmonidae > Oncorhynchus > Oncorhynchus mykiss. The sequence goes on from NC_048571.1 coordinate 56,241,008, forward strand.
AAACTCCGGCCCTAGTTACATGGTCAATCAAATATTCTGTACCTAGCTGTAGACACTAAAGTGTATTTGGCTTGGTGCGGGTCTATGAGAAGGTTGTTGAGTGTGCAGTTGTGACAGATGTCAAGAGAACAAGCGGTGGAACATTGTAACTGGCAGATCAGATTTATTTTTCTTCTCTTCTCTCTCTGGGAAAAAATGGCTGTAGTGCTGACATAGTGACCCTCTGCCTGCCTCCCTAAACACACACGCACACCCTACCTCCCCAGATGCCCATTCTGGAAGGAAGTGACCTCGGTGGCGTTCCTGTGAGTTCAAATCAAATCAAATTTTATTTGCCACATACACATGGTTAGCAGATGTTAATGCGAGTGTAGCGAAATGCTTGTGCTCCTAGTTCCGACAATGCAGTAATAACAAGTAATCTAACTAACAATTCCAAAACTACTGTCTTGTACAGTAGTTGTAAGGGGATAAAGAATATGTACATAAGGATATATGAATGAGTGATGGTACAGAGCAGCATAGGCAAGATACAGTAGATGGTATCGAGTACAGTATATACATATGAGATGAGTATGTAAACAAAGTGGCATAGTTAAAGTGGCTAGTGATACATGTATTACATAAGGATACAGTCGATGATATAGAGTACAGTATATATGTATGCATATGAGATGAATAATGTAGGGTAAGTAACATTATATAAGGTAGCATTGTTTAAAGTGGCTAGTGATATATTTACATAATTTCCCATCAATTCCCATTATTAAAGTGGCTGGAGTTGAGTCAGTGTCAGTGTGTTGGCAGCAGCCACTCAGTGTTAGTGGTGGCTGTTTAACAGTCTGATGGCCTTGAGATAGAAGCTGTTTTTCAGTCTCTCGGTCCCAGCTTTGATGCACCTGTACTGACCTCGCCTTCTGGATGATAGCGGGGTGAACAGGCAGTGGCTCGGGTGGTTGATGTCCTTGATGATCTTTATGGCCTTCCTGTGACATCGGGTGGTGTAGGTGTCCTGGAGGGCAGGTAGTTTGCCCCAGGTGATGCGTTGTGCAGACCTCACTACCCTCTGGAGAGCCTTACGGTTGAGGGCGGAGCAGTTGCCGTACCAGGCGGTGATACAGCCCGCCAGGATGCTCTCGATTGTGCATCTGTAGAAGTTTGTGAGTGCTTTTGGTGACAAGCCGAATTTCTTCAGCCTCCTGAGGTTGAAGAGGCGCTGCTGCGCCTTCTTCACAATGCTGTCTGTGTGAGTGGACCAATTCAGTTTGTCTGTGATGTGTATGCCGAG
>NC_048571.1:56247295-56249795 GCF_013265735.2 Oncorhynchus mykiss
GCATGTGTGCATATGTGTGTGTGGATAGCCTGCATGTGTCACTGGGTGGGGGGTTATAAAATGTTTTTTTGTGACTAATATCTACTAACTCTATCTCCACCTCTCCCCTCTCCCTCTTCCACGCACCCCTCTCCTCCCCCCTGCAGCCATGTGTCCTGGGGACCTGCAGCAGCTGTGGAAGGAGGTGTCGGGGGTGCAGTCTGCAGAGGAGGCCCTGAAGCAGCAGCACACTGGAGAGGGTCTGGACCTCAGCACCAACTCTACCTCAACCTCTTTCCCCAAAGCAAACACACACAGCAGCCTGCACAGCCTGCACAATGGACAGGACAACCACACCCCAAAGAGAGACAGGTACAGAGACAGGTACAGTTGGGTGCATTACAAACGTCTCCCCGCGCTACAGAGCAGATATCAATAAGTGTAAGGCTATGTGCATAGACCTCAGGGGAGATATTTCATACATGGGTTCAATAAGTGTAAGGCTATGTGCATAGACCTCAGGGGAGATATTTCATACATGGGTTCAATAAGTTATTGTTAGATGATTGCAAACAAACGTGGCTCACACACACACACACACACACACACACACACACACACACACACACACACACAGCTCCGATAGAGCTAATGAGAGTGTGATGTAGACAGATAGTGATACAGTGTCTCTGATGTGACCTCCATGTGCCCTGGAGAGGAACTGTGCTGTAACTAATTCACACATAGTTACTATGTCTTTAGACTGCCTCTCCTTGGTTTGACAAAGAGACTCTGTGTATTACCATGCTGTGTGTATGTGTGTGTAGGGTGTGTGTGTGTGTATGTGTGTGTAGGGTGTGTGTGTGTAATACTCCAGTGTAAACGGCCCTCAGGTCATTTGATATGTGGTGTTTGTTGTGTGTTGTCTGGAGTAGGGCACAGCCTACTCCTCTCCTGCTGCCAAGGTGCCAGTTGAGCATGAGTGTCTGGGTGAACATTATGACATGGAGGGGAAGGGGGGACTGAGAAATGTGTTGTGTGTGTCGTGCTATTATTTCTATGTGTTTGTTAGTTGCCTGTGTGTTCAGAGGAGATTGAGGGTGTTAGGGGGTACATCTGTATTATTTCTATGTGTTTGTTAGTTGCCTGTGTGTTCAGAGGAGATTGAGGGTGTTAGGGGGTACATCTGTAATATTTCTATGTGTGTGTTAGTTGCCTGTGTGTTCAGAGGAGATTGAGGGTGTTAGGGGGTACATCTGTATTATTTCTATGTGTGTGTTAGTTGCCTGTGTGTTCAGAGGAGATTGAGGGTGTTAGGGGGTACATCTGTATTATTTCTATGTGTTTGTTAGTTGCCTGTGTGTTCAGAGGAGATTGAGGGTGTTAGGGGGTACATCTGTATTATTTATATGTGTTTGTTAGTTGCCTGTGTGTTCAGAGGAGATTGAGGGTGTTAGGGGGTACATCTGTATTATTTATATGTGTTTGTTAGTTGCCTGTGTGTTCAGAGGAGATTGAGGGTGTTAGGGGGTACATCTGTATTATTTCTATGTGTTTGTTAGTTGCCTGTGTGTTCAGAGGAGATTGAGGGTGTTAGGGGGTACATCTGTATTATTTATATGTGTTTGTTAGTTGCCTGTGTGTTCAGAGGAGATTGAGGGTGTTAGGGGGTACATCTGTATTATTTATATGTGTTTGTTAGTTGCCTGTGTGTTCAGAGGAGATTGAGGGTGTTAGGGGGTACATCTGTAATATTTCTATGTGTTTGTTAGTTGCCTGTGTGTTCAGAGGAGATTGAGGGTGTTAGGGGGTACATCTGTATTATTTCTATGTGTTTGTTAGTTGCCTGTGTGTTCAGAGGAGATTGAGGGTGTTAGGGGGTACATCTGTATTATTTCTATGTGTTTGTTAGTTGCCTGTGTGTTCAGAGGAGATTGAGGGTGTTAGGGGGTACATCTGTATTCACCTGTGGGCTGTTTTTATCCCGGCTTTAAGAGCAAGACTCTTTGAATGGATCTCCTCCTTCAGCAAGGCAGACCTCGGAGATGAACACCTCACGCCTTACTCCAAAGGTGGCCCGCTATCCAATAGCCAGTGAGTCACACACACACACACACACGCACACACACACACACACACACACACACACACACACACACACACACACACACACACACACACACAGACCTGACATGCCCAGAATGAGGACATTCTCCCTCTGTGTGGGGGAAGTATGCGAGCTAGCTTAGCGCTAATCTCCTGTGTTATTTGGCTGGCCCATGCTAACAGGGAGGCAGAGGAGGCTGAAGTGAGGAGAAAGGAGGGGGCTAGCATGCTACAGCTAATGCAAGGCTGATGTGAACGGGTGTGTGGTTTTCCAGTAGTTTGTAATGTCTGCAGTTTGAGCAGCTTCTGAACTGAGAGTAGTCAACCACAGCCGACACACACACACACACACACACACACACACACACACACACACACACACACACACTGGCAGTGGTTGTGCTGTGTATCTGAC
>NC_048571.1:56257295-56332295 GCF_013265735.2 Oncorhynchus mykiss
TGGAGGAATAGAGAGAGAAGGAGTGGAGGACTAGAGAGTTAGGGAGTGGAGGAGAAGAGAGAGGGGGAGTGGAGGAATAGAGAGTTAGGGAGTGGAGGAGAAGAGAGAGGGGGAGTGGAGGAATAGAGAGTTAGGGAGTGGAGGAGAAGAGAGTTAGGGAGTGGAGGAGTAGAGAGAGGGGGAGTGGAGGACTAGAGAGCTAGGGAATGGAGGAGAAGAGAGTTAGGCAGTGGAGGAATAGAGAGTTAGGGAGTGGAGGAGTAGAGAGTTATGGAGTGGAGGAGAAGAGAGTTAGGGAGTGGAGGAGAAGAGAGTTATGGAGTGGAGGACTAGAGAGTTAGGGAGTGGAGGACTAGAGAGCTAGGGAGTGGAGGAGAAGATAATTAGGGAGTGGAGGAGAAGAGAGAGGGGGAGTGGAGGAATAGAGAGTTAGGGAGTGGACGAATAGAGAGTTAGGGAGTGGAGGAATAGAGAGTTAGGGAGTGGAGGAGAAGAGAGTTAGTGAGTGGAGGAGTAGAGAGAGGAGGAGTAGAGAGAGGGGGAGTGGAGGTGTAGAGAGAGGGGGAGTGGAGGAGAAGAGAGTTCGGGAGTGGAGGAGTAGAGAGAGGGGGAGTGGAGGAGAAGAGAGTTAGGGAGTGGAGGAGTAGAGAGAGGGGGAGTGGAGGACTAGAGAGCTAGGGAATGGAGGAGAAGAGAGTTAGGCAGTGGAGGAATAGAGAGTTAGGGAGTGGAGGAGTAGAGAGTTATGGAGTGGAGGAGAAGAGAGTTAGGGAGTGGAGGAGAAGAGAGGGAGTTACAGAGAGAGAGGAGGAAGAGAGAAAAGGGAGAAGGTAGAGAGAGACAAGAGTGAGTTACAGAGAGAGAGGAGGGAGAGAGAGAAGGGAGAGGGTAGAGAGAAGAGAGTGAGTTACAGAGAGAGAGGAGGGAGAGAGAAGAGAGTGCGTTACAGAGAGAGAGGAGGGAGAGAGAAGGGAGAGGGTCGAGAGAGAAGAGAGTGAGTTACAGAGAGAGAGGAGGGAGAGAGAGAAGGGAGAGGGTAGAGAGAGAAGAAAGTAAGTTACAGAGAGAGAGGAGGGAGAGAGAGAAGGGAGAGGGTAGAGAGAGAAGAAAGTAAGTTACAGAGCGAGAGAGGGGGAAAATAGTTTTAGGTTAGAGAGAGTGTGCGAGTGAAGAGAGAAAGAGTTAGGGAGTGGAGGAGTAGAGAGTTAGGAAGTGGAGGAATAGAGAGACAGGGAGTGGAGTGCTAGGGAGTTGGGGAGTAGAGGAGAAGAGAATTAGGGAGTGGAGGGCTAGAGAGTTAGGGAGTAGAGGACTAGAGAGTTAGGGAGTGGAGGAGTAGAGAGTTAGGGAGTGGAGGAATAGAGAGGGGGAGTGGAGGACTAGAGAGTTAGGGAGTGGAGGAGAAGAGAGTTAGGGAGTGGAGGAGTAGAAAGAGGGGGAGTGGAGGACTAGAGAGAAGGGGAGTGGAGGACTAGAGAGTTAGGGAGTGGAGGAGAAGAGAGTTAGGGAGTGGAGGAGTAGAGAGAGGGCAAGTGGAGGAATAGAGAGAGGGGGAGTGGAGGAGTATAGAGAGGGGGAGTGGAGGAGTGGAGAGAGGGGGAGTGGAGGGACTAGAGAGTTAGGGAGTGGAGGAGAAGATAGTTAGGGAGTGGAGGAATAACGAGTTAAGGAGTAGAGGAGAAGAGAGAGGGGGAGTGGAGGAATAGAGAGGTGGAGTGGAGGAATAGAGAGAGGGGGAGTGGAGGAATAGAGAGGGGGAGTGGAGGAGTAGAGAGAGGGGGAGTGGAGGAATAGAGAGGGGGAGTGGAGGAATAGAGAGAGGGGGAGTGGAGGAATAGAGAGAGGGGGAGTGGAGGAATAAAGAGAGGGGGAGTGGAGGAATAGAGAGAGGGGGAGTGGAGGAATAGAGAGAGGGGGAGTGGAGGAATAGAGAGAGGGGGAGTGGAGGAATAGAGAGGTGGAGTGGAGGAATAGAGAGAGGGGGAGTGGAGGGAAAAGGGTGAGATCATGTTTTTGTTATTATTATCATGCACTTGAGCCGTCTATCTATGCTGGGATTAGCTATGCCATGACATCATTGTTATTGTTTCATTTCTTCTTTCCTTCTAATATTGCCCAACTCCCCTTTCTCTTAAACATGCACACACTGGGTCATGATTCTCTAAACGGCACACACACACACACACATCTCAGAGTTGTCATGAGCAGATTAAGTGAGGGAGGGAGGGAGGGAAGGAGGGAGGGAGGCAGGGAGGGAGGGAGGGAAAAGATCAGAAGGTCCTGGATCCTCCCACACCAGAGGAAACAAACAGTGCCACCATTCAGACACACACATTTCAGGGGGGCAGTGTATTAGGAGTTCATCAGAGAGTAGACCCTATTCTCCAGGTGTTCTTCTGATACACTCTGAGGGCATGGCCCAAAGAGCAGGACACACACAGTTAGCTTTTACACTAAAACGAAAAAGCTTATAAGGAAATGATATACTTATAATATTATTCTTTACATAACCTCCTCTTACTCCCTCTCTCCTCCGCTGTGTAAACTGGTTGTTTTGTTTAACACTGAGTTCAACAGTTGACTCTCATGTTTGGACTTGGTTGTGTTGTTTTTCTTTGAGGAGGAAATCTAGTTTATACTGTGAAGTGTTTGGTCCAAGCCCACTGTTGTGTGTTTCCATGTGTTTCCATGTGTTTCCGCGTGTGTCTGTCTGGATAAGAGTGTAAAGCCCTCTGGTCTCTTGAAAAGCTCTAAACAGGAAAATCAACAAATATCTGCAGTCACATAAATGTGAATATTTATTTAAATGAAGTCACCGTTGGCCGGAATCACACAAACTGGAGCTGTCTGCTGCAAGCACTCACACTCACTCACAACAAGATGAATATGTGTGAATTACAGATTAATATGCGTTCTTTTGCTTGTCATGTAGGTTATAACCCAGTTGTATTCCTCTCCCTCTATCTCTTCTCCTTCCTCTATCTCTTCTCCTTCCTCTATCTCTACCCCTTCCTCTATCTCTTCTCTTTCCTCTATCTCTGCCTATCCCTCTTTCTCTACCCCTTCCTCTATCTCTCCCTCTATCTCTATCCCTTCCTCTATCTCAACCCCTTCCTCTATCTCTACCGCTCCCTCTATCTCTACACCTTCCTCTATCTCAACCCCTTCCTCTATCTCTACCGCTCCCTCTACCTCTACCCCTTCCTCTATCTCTTCTCCTTCCTCTATCTCTTCTCCTTCCTCTATCTCTTCTCCTTCCTCTATCTCTTCTCCTTCCTCTATCTCTTCTCCTTCCTCTATCTCTTCTCTTTCCTCTATCTCTCCCTCTATCTCTACCCATTCCTCTATCTCTGCCTCTCCCTCTTTCTCTACCCCTTCCTCTATCTCTCCCTCTATCTCTACCCCTTCCTCTATCTCTCCCTCTATCTCTACCCCTTCCTCTATCTCTGCCTCTCCCTCTATCTCTACCCCTTCCTCTACCTTTACCCCTTCCTCTATCTCTACCTCTCCCTCTATCTCAACCCCTTCCTCTATATCTCTACCTCTCCCTCTATCTCTACCCCTTCCTCTATCTCTACCGCTCCCTATCTCTACCCCTTCCTCTATCTCTACCCTTCCTCTACCTCTACGCCTTCCTCTATCTCTACCCCTTCCTCTATCTCTACCCCTTCCTCTATCTCTACCCCTTCCTCTATCTCTACCCCTTCCTCTATCTCTCCCCCTTCCTCTATCTCAACCCCTTCATCTATATCTCTCCCTCTATCTCTACCCCTTCCTCTATCTCTCTCTCTATCTCAACCTCTATCTCTATCTCTACCCCTTCCTCTATCTCTCTCTCTATCTCTACCCATTCATCTATCTCTGCCTCTCCCTCTATCTCTACCCCTTCCTCTCTCTCTACCTCCACCCCTTCCTCTATCTCTACCTCTTCCTCTATCTCTACCCCTTCCTCTATATCTCTACCTCTCCCTCTATCTCTACCCCTTCCTCTATCTCTACGCATTCTTCTATCTCTACCTCTTCCTCTATCTCTACCCCTTCCTCTATATCTCTACCTCTCCCTCTATCTCTACCCCTTCCTCTATCTCTACGCATTCTTCTATCTCTACCTCTTCCTCTATCTCTACCCCTTCCTCTATCTCTACCCCTTCCTCTATCTCTACCCCTTCCTCTACCTCTACCCCTTCCTCTATCTCTACCCCTTCCTCTATCTCTACCCCTTCCTCTATCTCTACCCCTTCCTCTACCTCTACCCCTTCCTCTACCTCTACCCCTTCCTCTATCTCTACCCCTTCCTCTATCTCTACCCCTTCCTCTATCTCAACCCCTTCCTCTATCTCTACCTCTTCCTCTATCTCTACCCCTTCCTCTATCTCTACCCCTTCCTCTATCTCTACCTCTTCCTCTATCTCAACCCCTTCCTCTATCTCTACCTCTTCCTCTATCTCTACCTCTTCCTCTATCTCTACCCCTTCCTCTATCTCTACGCATTCTTCTATCTCTACCTCTTCCTCTATCTCTACCCCTTCCTCTATCTCTACGCATTCTTCTATCTCTACCTCTTCCTCTATCTCTACCCCTTCCTCTCTCTTTACCCCATCCTCTATCTCTACCCCTTCCTCTATCTCTACCCCTTCCTCTACCTCTACCCCTTCCTCTATCTCAACCCCTTCCTCTATCTCTACCCCTTCCTCTACCTTTACCCCTTCCTCTACCTCTACCCCTTCCTCTACCTCTACCTCTATCTCTACCCCTTCCTCTACCTTTACCCCTTCCTCTACCTCTACCCCTTCGTCTATCTCAACCCCTTTCTCTCTCTACCTCTACCCCTTCCTCTACCTCTACCCCTTCCTCTACCTCTACCCCTTCCTATATCTCAACCCCTTTCTCTCTCTCTACCTCTACCCCTTCCTCTATCTCTACCCCTTCCTCTATCTCAACCCCTTCCTCTATCTCTACCCCTTCCTTTACCTCTACCCCTTCCTCTACCTTTACCCCTTCCTCTACCTCTACCCCTTCCTCTATCTCTACCCCTTCCTCTACCTCTACCCCTTCCTCTATCTCTACCCCTTCCTCTATCTCTACCCCTTCCTCTACCTCTACCCCTTTCTCTACCTCTACCCCTTCCTCTATCTCTACCCCTTCCTCTATCTCTACCCCTTCCTCTATCTCTACCCCTTCCTCTATCTCTACCCCTTCCTCTATCTCTACCCCTTCCTCTATCTCTACCCCTTCCTCTACCTCTACCCCTTCCTCTATCTCTACCCCTTCCTCTACCTCTACCCCTTCCTCTATCTCTACCCCTTCCTCTATCTCTACCCCTTCCTCTATCTCTACCCCTTCCTCTATCTCTACCCCTTCCTCTACCTCTACCCCTTCCTCTATCTCTACCTCTCCCTCTATCTCTACCCCTTCCTCTATCTTTCCTCCTTTCTCAGGCATCTGAACAATGAACATGCTCTGGATGACCGCAGTACAGCCCAGTGCAGGGTACAGATGCAGGTGGTCCAACAGCTGGAGATACAGGTGGGACACACACACACACACACACACACACACACACACACACAGTCATTCTCTGTGTCTGTACTTGTCTGAGCCAGGCTGGGGGTTTAGTGAAAGCACTGGAGCTTGTAATTTAAAGAGGAAAGCAGGCATCATAGGCCCCAATTATAACCCTCCAGTCCATTCCAGTCCCTTTCTACTGGGTGGAAGGAGGGAAGGAGGAGGAAGAGGGGTGGACATCAAGATGATGCAGCCAAACACAAACACCCCACAAGAACCCCCAAACAGCATAGTGGCGAACCCAGGGTGTTGGAGCTGGAGTTCGGGTTAGCTGTGGCCCTGGTCCCCCTGGTAAACGGCATTGAGCCCCAAGCCTGAAGCCACCGATGGGCAACACAAAGTGACAGAGAGACAGGCAGTGTCACATCTCATCACGCCTCCTGTCCTCTCCCCTTTCCCTGCCGTGTCACCTACCCCACTACTGCCCTGTTATAGTACCTACATACACACATAAACTCACACACGCACATCTTACACACATTCACTCAATGCTGCCATACTACTAGACACACAGCCAGTGCTTGTGCTAGCTTCTCCAGGCCTATGTCTCTCACACACCCTCCTGTTCACTAGCTAGCCCCTGGCTGTGGTGTGTTGGCTCGCTGACTGAGATGTCTCTCACACACCATCCTGTTCACTAGCTAGCCCCTGGCTGTGGTGTGTTGGCTCGCTGACTGAGATGTCTCTCACACACCCTCCTGTTCACTAGCTAGCCCCTGGCTGTGGTGTGTTGGCTCGCTGACTGAGATGTCTCTCACACACCCTCCTGTTCACTAGTTAGCCCCTGGCTGTGGTGTGTTGGCTCGCTGACTGAGATGTCTCTCACACACCCTCCTGTTCACTAGCTAGCCCCTGGCTGTGGTGTGTTGGCTCGCTGACTGAGATGTCTCTCACACACCCTCCTGTTCACTAGCTAGCCCCTGGCTGTGGTGTGTTGGCTCGCTGACTGAGATGTCTCTCACACACCCTCCTGTTCACTAGTTAGCCCCTGGCTGTGGTGTGTTGGCTCGCTGACTGAGATGTCTCTCACACACCCTCCTGTTCACTAGCTAGCCCCTGGCTGTGGTGTGTTGATACGCTGACTGAGATGTCTCTCACACACCCTCCTGTTCACTAGCTAGCCCCTGGCTGTGGTGTGTTGGCTCGCTGACTGAGATGGCTCTCACACACCCTCCTGTTCACTAGCTAGCCCCTGGCTCTGGTGTGTTGGCACGCTGACTGAGATGCCTCTCACACACCCTCCTGTTCACTAGCTAGCCCCTAGCTGTGGTGTGTTGGCACGCTGACTGAGATGTCTCTCACACACCCTCCTGTTCACTAGCTAGCCCCTGGCTGTGGTGTGTTGATACGCTGACTGAGATGTCTCTCACACACCCTCCTGTTCACTAGCTAGCCCCTGGCTGTGGTGTGTTGGCACGCTGACTGAGATGTCTCTCACACACCCTCCTGTTCACTAGCTAGCCCCTGGCTGTGGTGTGTTGGCACGCTGACTGAGATGTCTCTCACACACCCTCCTGTTCACTAGCTAGCCCCTGGCTGTGGTGTGTTGGCACGCTGACTGAGATGTCTCTCAGTAGAGATTTAGGAGGCGTTTCCACAGGCTATAGCACAGTAGCACCCACTAAACTGCAGTTAGCAATGGCAAACAGGGACGAGTGTCTGCAGGCTAGTGTGTCTGTGTCTGTGAGGGTGTGTGTGTAATGTGTGAGAAAATGTTAGGTGTGTGTGTGTAGAGAGGGTTCCCATCTCTCTCTGTGCCTGGGGAGACTGGTGCTGTGAGACAGTGACAACAGCCCTGAGACACACACACACAAACACACACCACCACATGCTAAATCATAGACTAAGGGGATGCCTCTTTCTCTAACACAAACACCCATTACTTCACACCCTCCCCTAAATATCTGTGTTTTACTGCTTTAATGGGAGGCTGATGTTGCATTGACGCTGATGTGGCTTGACTGGATATTATCAAGTCCACAGTGTGAGAATAAACCTGCAGTCTATAAACAACAAGACAAACCCAGGTTGGTGTGACTGGAGCTTGAGTCTTTTCCTTACTACCCTGCTTCTCGTCTATGACAATAGTAATTATTGACTCAAAAAGGACAGTTTTGCTGACGTGTGTGTGTGTGTGTGTGTGTGTGTGTGTGTGTGTGTGTGTGTGTGTGTGTGTGTGTGTGTGTGTGTTTCTCAGCTGGCCAAGGAGAGTGAGCGGCTGCAGGCCATGATGACCCACCTGCACATGCGCCCATCGGAGCCAAAGCCTTTCAACCAACCTGTGAGTACCTGACCTCTCACCCCTGACCCCTTACCTCTCACAATGCTGTAGCAGGTATTTGGTGTTTGCATCCTCTGTTGATCAGTGGGGCTTACACTTGGCCTTTATTCACTTTAGTGTTATCTATAGCGTTCATTATTAGTATGTAAATATGCATAAGGGGTGTTCTACATGAGCACAGGTCCCTGTAATAAACTATTCGATTATAGAGTAATAATCTGATTATAAGAATTCCGTAACCTTTGATCACAATACCAACATAAATCACAAAACCACACAAGCTTTATCCAAATAAATTATTGAAATATGGGTGAACCTTTTAATGTGTGTGAGCCATCCATCATTCTGCCCTGTTGAGACAGTGTTCATTTCGTCAACTATCATAATGACTCAAATATTTGTCAAAGACTAAAACTGACTAAATAGACCCAGAAAAAACGATTAACTAAACGAAAAATATTTTCATTTCAGTTGACTAAATCGACGAGAGGAGACTAAATTATCTCTGTGTCTAAAATCTGTGTCCTAAGTGGACTGGAAGAGAGTTTTTGGAGAAATTGAGAGCTTTTCAGTGATAAGCACAATTAATATTAGCAGCACAGATGTGCAGTGCAGTTCTGTTCAGCAGTGGGAAGGACCTATATTCTCTCTGGTGAACTGTGGGGGAGCAAGCGATGAGTGTGGGCAGTTCGGCTCCACTCCGCCTCTGATGATACACATCCTCTGATGGTACACATCCTCTGATGATACACATCCTCTGATGGTACACATCCTATGATGGTACACATCCTCTGATGATATACATCCTCTGATAGTACACATCCTCTGATGATACACATCCTCTGATGATACACATCCTCTGATGGTACACATCCTCTGATGATACACATCCTCTGATGATACACATCCTCTGATGATACACATCCTCTGATGATACACATCCTCTGATGATATACATCCTCTGATAGTACACATCCTCTGATGGTACACATCCTCTGATGATATACATCCTCTGATGATATACATCCTCTGATACACATCCTCTGATACACATCCTCTGATGGTACACATCCTCTGATGATACACATCCTCTGATGATATAAATCCTCTGATGGTACACATCCTCTGATACACATCCTCTGATACACATCCTCTGATGGTACACATCATCTGATGGTACACATCCTCTGATGGTACACATCCTCTCATGATACACATCCTCTCATGATACACATCCTCTGATGATATACAGCCTCTGATAGTACACATCCTCTCATGATGCACATCCTCTCATGATACACATCCTCTGATGGTACACATCCTCTGATGGTACACATCCTCTGATGGTACACATCCTCTCATGATACACATCCTCTCATGATACACATCCTCTGATGGTACACATCCTCTGATGATATACAGCCTCTGATAGTACACATCCTCTGATGATATACATCCTCTGATGGTACACATCCTCTGATGATACACATCCTCTGATGATACACATCCTCTGATACACATCCTCTGATACACATCCTCTGATGGTACACATCCTCTGATGGTACACATCCTCTGATGATACACATCCTCTCATGATACACATCCTCTGATGGTACACATCCTCTGATACACATCCTCTGATGGTACACATCCTCTGATGGTACACATCCTCTGATGATACACATCCTCTGATGATACACATCCTCTGATGATACACATCCTTTGATGATACACATCTCTGATGATACACATCCTCTGATGATACACATCTCTGATGATATACATCCTCTGATGATATACATCCTCTGATGATACACATCCTCTGATGATACACATCGCGTAGGCAACTCTCTAGCTTCCATGTAGCTAACCAGTCACCACCAGCCTCCTAGTTAGCTACCATTTGCCTGGTTAAGAAACAGGCTACTTTATGAAATGTAAAACAATAGCACCATTGAGTTTAATAGTAAAACAACAGTCTAGCTTTGTTTTTCTCTCCCTTGAGTAGGCTATAGAAAAGTAGGCTTGTAGTCTCACTTAACCCTCCCACTTTTCCAACTGCATTTCATATCCAGGTTCTGTGTAGCCAATGTAGCCAAGTCTCTTTTCCTCAGAGAAAACATGTTGATTCTAGTCCTTAGGCCACCGTTCAAAAGACATGACCCATAATGCCGGCGCTATGTTTTTTTCTTTCTATCATGCATTAGCTGGACACATTTTACATTTATAAAACACATTTATAAAACACATTCATAAAACACATTTATAAAACACATTTATAAAACACATTTATAAAACACATTTATAAAACACATTTATAAAACACATTCATAAAACACATTTATAAACACATTCATAAAACACATTTATAAACACATTTATAAAACACATTTATAAAACACATTTATAAAACACATTTATAAAACACATTTATAAAACACATTTATAAAACACATTTATTAAACACATTTATAAAACACATTTATAAAACACATTTATAAAACACATTTATAAAACACATTCATAAAACACATTCATAAAACACATTTATAAACACATTTATAAAACACATTTATAAAACACATTTATTAAACACATTTATAAAACACATTCATAAAACACATTCATCAAAACACATTTATAAACACATTTATAAAACACATTTATAAAACACATTTATTAAACACATTTATAAACACATTCATAAAACACATTTATAAACACATTCATAAAACACATTTATAAAACACATTTATAAAACACATTTATAAAACACATTCATTAAACACATTCATAAAACACATTCATAAAACACATTTATAAAACACATTCATTAAACACATTTATAAAACACATTTATAAAACACATTCATAAAACACATTTATAAAACACATTCATAAAACACATTTATAAAACACATTCATTAAACACATTTATAAAACACATTTATAAACACATTCATAAAACACATTTATAAACACATTCATAAAACACATTTATAAAACACATTTATAAAACACATTTATAAAACACATTTATAAAACACATTTATAAACACATTCATTAAACACATTTATAAACACATTCATAAAACACATTTATAAAACACATTTATAAAACACATTTATAAAACACATTTATAAAACACATTTATTAAACACATTTATAAAACACATTTATAAAACACATTTATAAAACACATTTATAAAACACATTCATAAAACACATTCATAAAACACATTTATAAACACATTTATAAAACACATTTATAAAACACATTTATTAAACACATTTATAAAACACATTCATAAAACACATTCATCAAAACACATTTATAAACACATTTATAAAACACATTTATAAAACACATTTATAAAACACATTCATAAAACACATTTATAAACACATTCATAAAACACATTTATAAAACACATTTATAAAACACATTTATAAAACACATTCATAAAACACATTTATAAACACATTCATAAAACACATTTATAAAACACATTTATAAAACACATTTATAAAACACATTCATTAAACACATTCATAAAACACATTCATAAAACACATTTATAAAACACATTCATTAAACACATTTATAAAACACGTTTATAAAACACATTTATAAAACACATTCATAAAACACATTTATAAAACACATTTATAAAACACATTTATAAAACACATTTATAAAACACATTTATAAAACACATTCATTAAACACATTTATAAAACACGTTTATAAAACACATTCATTAAACACATTTATAAAACACATTTATAAAACACATTCATTAAACACATTTATAAAACACGTTTATAAAACACATTTATAAAACACATTCATAAAACACATTCATAAAACACATTTATAAAACACATTTATAAAACACATTCATTAAACACATTTATAAAACACGTTTATAAAACACATTTATAAAACACATTCATAAAACACATTTATAAAACACATTTATAAAACACATTCATAAAACACATTTATAAAACACATTTATAAAACACATTCATAAAACACATTCATAAAACACATTTATAAAACACATTTATAAAACACATTCATTAAACACATTTATAAAACACATTTATAAAACACATTTATAAAACACATTCATTAAACACATTCATAAAACACATTCATAAAACACATTTATAAAACACATTTATAAAACACATTTATTAAACACATTTATAAAACATATCACAGGCCATTCTAAAACTAGGCTACATGCTAACCAGACTGTTAACCATTTGTTTAGGCTACACCTTGTTCAGTCATGTTAAGTCATTAGCCTGCTGTAGCTAACAACCTGGGGCACGTTCAGCAGAACGCAACGTTTTGGAACGGTCAGATAGAAATACGCTATGTAGAACAAACATGCCTCTCTGACATGTTGAATAAGGATTCCCAAACTTTTCACTCAGGCCTTAGCTCCCGTACTTTGCGAAAACTGGTGATACTGGTGATATTGTCGCTCTCTCATGTGCAATATCTATGTAGGCTGAATTAGGAATTTACATGGTCAGATAAATGTTCTATAATATAATATTAATCTTATATATCTTTGTCATATTTCTGTGATGTGACTAAAATGTGACTAAAATGAAAGGAAATTTAGTTGACTAAAATGGCCCAGTGTTTTCATCATTTTGACAATAACTAGACTAAATCATTAGTCAAATGACAGAAGACTAGACTAAATGTAAAAAAGAGTGCCAAAATGGAAACTGTGTTGAGGGATGGAGCTCTGTGTCTCCGGGCAGGCAGGCTGGCACAGGCAGGGTTGTTATTAGGTATCTAATGAATATTTAATTATTCAGATTGACGAGGAGTCTTATTAAAATATGAAGATGTTGAAATTAATTGTCAATTACAAGTGGAGTGTCTTAATTTGAGGGGATATAAATGGTTGCAGTGGAGCAGCGGGGTGTGTGTGCGTGTGTGCGTGTGTGCATGTGTGTGTGTGTGTGTGTGGAGCCAACGCAGGGCATCAGCTGTCGTTAGCACCTAATGGGAAATCAGGAAGAGGCGTGTTTTGTGTCGTCGTGGGAGACAAGCCTCGGGGTCAGCGATTTGAGGAAGGGGGTGGAGGGGAGGAGTCTTCAGAATTGCAACAAAGCTTGCCCTCAATTGAGAGGGTTGTGGTGTTGCCTTGGTGATGTGGCCGGGTTCCAAAGCTAATGAAGTACCTGTTTTACAGAGGGATGGAAGGAGAGGAGGGAAGGAGAGAGAGAGAAGTGCTAGAGAGAGAGAAAGAAATAGAGGCAGATTTCCAGAGCTAATGAAGTAGCAGTTAAACAGGCCTGACCCCTAACCAGTCCAAATGGTACAGACCACTCGTCTGGAGCAGACAGGGAGAGGACAAGTTGGGGGGGAGGAGGATTGGTTAGGACTGGAAAGACAGTGAAGGACAAATAGAAGGGAAGGTGAACGAGAGAAAAGGGGGAAAGAGAAAGAGGAAGGAAGACAGAGCTCTGTATAAGAAAATTCAGATAATGCTCGCACTCTCTTAATCTCTCTCTCTCTATCTCTCTCACTCACACACATGTCCATGATGGTTTTAATTAGTTCTAATCTAGCAGGCCTTGGAAAAGCGTCCCTGAGTGACTCAGAGGACTGGTTTCCAGTTCCCATTGCTCCTGTGGGCTCTGCCTAATTGGGCCGAGCTGGGCCGTGAAGAGAGCGTGCCACCGCTGTGTGTGTGACCACAGAGGCCTTCACACACACAAACTCCCATTTCTTGCTTTGTTTTTCTTTTGTTCACTGAGGGCTAATTGCAGTGTGTATGTGTGTGTGTGTCTGTGTAACTGAGTCTGAGGTCTTTGTTTTGCTGTTAATGATCATATGATAGATATAGTCTTTGTGCCAGCTGGGCATCACTCTTCATGTCTTTGTGTATAATGTGTCTGAGAGGGTTAGATAAGTCGAAGCAACATAGCTAACTGTCCATCCATCCTACCAGAGAGCAAGCTACAACCAGGAATGATGATGGTCCCTTTCACATCCTGTTTCCTTCCCCAGCTGAACCTGGCATCCAGTGGCTCCCTGCTGAAGAGGGAGAGCGAGGTGTACCCCGAGGGTCTACCTCACCCCCCCACCTCCGCCACCACCCCCATCACCCCGCTCCGCCAGGGCCCCTCTGTCATCAGCTCCTCCAGTCTGCACTCACACTCACACCCGCACGGCGTGGGACCCATACGCAGGCGCATCGCAGACAAGTTCTGCACCCCCATCGCCTCAGGTATACGAGAGGGTATGCATACAACCCTCAAAAACACACACTTGTGTACACACAAACATTTTAATAGATACAAGCATACTGGTAAACACATGCTCACAGTCTTTCTCCCTGACTGACTTACACACACACACACACACACACGCATATATATATATATCCATGACTAATGTGGTGTGTGTTTTCTCTGTAGAGCTGGCACAGAACTGTGAGTTCTATAAGAACGCTGATGTCAGACCTCCCTTCACCTACGCCTCTCTCATACGCCACGTAAGTCTCCTCTCCTCCATTTATCTTCCTCTCTTCCTTTTCTCTTCCTGTCATCTCCTCTCATCTCTTCTCTCATTTTAGTATTGTGATAGCTCCGTTGAGACGTTGGCTAATGTTGTCCCCTCTCTGTCTCTCTCTAGGCCATTCTGGAGGCTCCAGACAGGCAGCTGACTCTTAATGAGATCTATAACTGGTTTACACGAATGTTTGCCTACTTCAGGAGAAACACAGCCACATGGAAGGTGAGTCCACACACATTCCTACACACACACTCCTCCGCATACACACATGGTCACTCACCTACTATACATACACTGCATATCCACACACACACAGATTAGACAATACTCCTTCCCACACACACCCACACACTCACACACACACTCGGCAGCCTCAAAAACTGACATGGCCATTGAAACACCAAGCTGTTTTGATGATTATAAGCCATTTTACCCACAATGCCCTGAGTGGAGTGTGTGTGTGCGTAAGTGTGTGGACTCACTCCATGTGGCTGTGTTTCTTTACAGAGGTGTTAAATTGACTTACCCCACCCCCTCCCTCCGTTCCTTCCTCCCTCTTTTACCCTACCTCCCTCCCTCCATCCCTCCCCCTTCCTCCCTCCCTTTCTTCCCTCCCCCTTCCTTCCTCCCTCTTTTACCCTACCTCCCTCCCTCCATCCCTCCCCTTCCTCCCTCCCTTTCTTCCCTACCTCTTCCTTCCTCCCTCTTTTACCCTACCTCCCTCCCTCCCTCCTCCTTCCTCCCTCCCTTTCTTCCCTCCCCCTTCCTTCCTCCTTCTTTTACCCTACCTCCCTCCCTCCATCCCTCCTCCTTCCTCCCTCCCTTTCTTCCCTCCCCCTTCCTTCCTCCTTCTTTTACCCTACATCCCTCCCCATTCCTTCCTCCCTCTTTTACCCTCCCTCCATCCCTCCCCCTTCCTTCCTCCCTCTTTTACCCTCCCTCCCTCCATCCCTCCGCCTTCCTCCCTCCCTCCCTCTTCTTCCCTCCCTCCTGGTCTTCTGAAGAGTTCTGTGAACTCTGACATGGCCTACGAAGACGGTTCCACTTAGCTCAGTGGAAACACATCTCACTATCACAGAGCCTCATTACAGTCACACACACACGCAATGGCTTCTCTCACACACACATTCTCACAAACACACTCTCGCAGTCCATGACTCACACACAGACTCACACACACACCTGGCTGGACCTTGACAGTGTAGGTGCTGACCCATTTCTACTGAAGCCTCATTCTAATTTGAGTGTCAGTTCCTCCGGAGAGAGGGAGATTGAGCGAGAGAATGAGAGAGACAGATGAGAGGAGGGGTGAAGAGGGGGTGTCATGGCCCGAGCCTCGCGCTAATAGCCTTGAATTGGGAAGGGAGGGAGAGAGGGACTAAGGGAGGAAGGGAGGGAGATGCCAGCCTGAAATATCTAGCCGCCTCATTTCACCTTTATGAAATTTTACAATTAATGTATTCTCCCGCTTCCTCTCCACCTAGGTCCGGCCCTTTAAATATCTACCTTTATATATTAATATATGTATGGAGTGTCCAGAGGTTTGGCCTGTATTAAATATAGAGGAAAATGTATGTTCTTTAATGGGCCTGGTTATTTCATGAGGAAAGCTAGTGTCAGCCATGGGAGGTCAGAGAGAGAGAGGGATGAGGGAGAGGGATGGGAGAGAGGGATGGGAGAGAGGGATGAGGGAGAGGGATGGGAGAGAGGGATGGGAGAGAGATGGATGGGAGAGAGAGGATGGGAGAGAGGGATGAGAGAGAGAGGATGGGAGAGATGGATGGGAGGGAGAGGATGGGAGAGAGGGATGGGAGAGATGGATGGGAGAGAGGGATGAGAGAGATGGATGGGAGAGAGAGGATGGGAGAGAAGGATGGGAGAGAGGGATGGGATGGGAGAAAGAGGATGGGAGAGAGAGGATGGGAGAGAGGGATGGGAGAGAGGGATGGGACAGAGGGATGGGATGGGAGAGAGGGATGGGAGAGAGAGGATGGGAGAGAGAGGATGGGACAGAGGGATGGGAGAGAGAGGATGGGAGAGATGGATGGGAGAGAGGGATGGGAGAGAGAGGGATGGGAGAGAGAGGATGGGAGAGAGGGATGGGAGAGAGAGGATGGGACAGAGGGATGGGATGGGAGAGAGGGATGGGAGAGAGGGATGGGAGAGAGAGGGATGGGAGAGAGAGGATGGGAGAGAGGGATGGGAGAGAGGGATGGGAGAGAGAGGGATGGGAGAGAGAGGATGGGAGAGAGAGATGGGAGAGAGAGATGGGAGAGAGGGATGGGAGAGAGAGATGGGAGAGAGAGGATGGGAGAGAGGGATGGGAGAGAGAGATGGGAGAGAGGGATGGGAGAGAGAGGGATGGGAGAGAGAGGATGGGAGAGAGGGATGGGAGAGAGGGATGTGAGAGAGAGGGATGGGAGAGAGAGGATGGGAGAGAGAGATGGGAGAGAGGGATGGGAGAGAGAGATGGGAGAGAGGGATGGGAGAGAGGGATGGGAGAGAGGGATGAGGGAGAGGGATGGAAGAGAGAGATGGGAGAGAGAGATGGGAGAGAGAGATGGGAGAGAGGGATGAGGGAGAGGGATGGGAGAGAGGGATGGGAGAGAGGGATGAGGGAGAGGGATGGGAGAGACGGATGAGGGAGAGGGATGGGAGAGAGAGGATGGGAGAGAGAGATGGGAGAGAGAGATGTGAGAGCGGGATGGGAGAGAGAGATGGGAGAGAGGGATGGGAGAGAGAGATGAGGGAGAGGGATGGGAGAGAGGGATGAGGGAGAGGGATGGGAGAGAGAGATGGGAGAGAGAGGATGGGAGAGAGAGATGGGAGAGAGGGATGGGAGAGAGAGGATGGGAGAGAGAGATGGGAGAGAGAGATGTGAGAGCGGGATGGGAGAGAGAGATGGGAGAGAGAGATGGGAGAGAGGGATGGGAGAGAGAGATGGGAGAGAGAGATGTGAGAGCGGGATGGGAGAGAGAGATGGGAGAGAGGGATGGGAGAGAGAGGATGGGAGAGAGAGATGTGAGAGCGGGATGGGAGAGAGAGATGGGAGAGAGGGATGGGAGAGAGAGGATGGGAGAGAGAGGATGGGAGAGAGAGATGGGAGAGAGAGATGGGAGAGAGGGATGGGAGAGAGAGATGAGGGAGAGGGATGGGAGAGAGGGATGAGGGAGAGGGATGGGAGAGAGAGATGGGAGAGAGAGGATGGGAGAGAGAGGATGGGAGAGAGAGATGGGAGAGAGAGGATGGGAGAGAGAGGATGGGAGAGAGAGATGGGAGAGAGAGATGGGAGAGAGGGATGGGAGAGAGAGATGGGAGAGAGAGATGGGAGAGCGGGATGGGAGAGAGAGATGGGAGAGAGGGATGGGAGAGAGAGATGGGAGAGAGAGATGTGAGAGCGGGAGAGGTGAACTGCAGACTGTTCAGTCAGAGAGCGTTAAACAGTGATTTAATTTCTCCAAGGTTCTGAATATGTTTGAGAACTTCTTTTTATGGGTAGAGAGCAGGGTCACATTCAGTAGAATATATTACAGCAACATATCATTTAAGAGTCTGTCTTGAACGTTTGGTACCAACGTGGTACCTTTAAGAATTCTAATATCACATTGAGGACAATATTTGAAGGGCTGTTCGCTGAAAGGTAAGAACTACACATCTGTTGTGTGGGCACTGTGACACACACACACGACCTCTGTAACACCCCTACCCTCCTCTCCTTACCCCCAGCCTCATCCCTACCCCCTATACCTCCCCTAGCTGTACCCCTACACCTCTCCAACACCACCACAGGCCTTACCCATACCTCTCTTTTCCACCTGTCAACCTTCTCCCCTTTCCCACATTTACCCTTACCCTGCTCTACACCTCTCCTCGCCCCAACCTCTGCAGGATGTGTTGTGTTTATGTGCGTGTCTGCTGGGTGTGTGTGTGACGTGTGCTGTGACCTGCGGTAAATGACTGCTAATGTTTTAACTGGGAGAATTAGGCTTTCATCACGGAGACAAATGCAAATAGCAGAGAATAGCAGAGTAGCAGCAATGGCGGGGTGGCGGGCTGAGATTGGGGTCATACTCATTTACAAAACGGAGCATCACGGCTTGAAAGAGAGGGGGTGTGAGGAGGAGAGGGGCGGGGGTGGTCTGGGGCTGATTATGGTTTGTGTAATTATGTGTGTGTGTGTGCGTGTGTGTGTGTGTGTGTGTGTGCGTGTGTGTGTGTAATTATGGTGAGGAGTGATGCGCGCTCTGCCTGTCCCTCTCTCACGGATTAAAAAAGTGTGTCAGAGAAAATATGCAGGATTTAATTATAGACAAATTAAAATTGGTAATGAAATTGGGCATGAACAAACTACAAACAGCAGATGAAAAGGGAGGACGGTCCCTAGGGGAGTGAGCTGCAGATAGCGGTGTGTGTGTATGTATGTGTGTATGTAGATTCTGGCTGATTAAAGACGTTTTAAAATAAAACTAGGGAAGGAGATGCACATCCTTGTCTTATTTCCAGCTACAGACAGAATAGTGTGTTTAGTGTGTGTGTGTCTCTGCCGGGCTCCTGTGTTTAGTGTGTGTGTGTCTCTGTCGTGCTCCTGTGTTTAGTGTGTGTGTGTCTCTGTCGTGCTCCTGTGTTTAGTGTGTGTGTCTCTGCCATGCTCCTGTGTTTAGTGTGTGTCTCTGCCATGCTCCTGTGTTTAGTGTGTGTGTCTCTGCCGTGCTCCTGTGTTTAGTGTGTGTGTGTGTCTCTGCCATGCTCCTGTGTTTAGTGTGTGTGTCTCTGCCGTGCTCCTGTGTTTAGTGTGTGTGTGTCTCTGTCGTGCTCCTGTGTTTAGTGTGTGTGTTTCTGCCGTGCTCCTGTGTTTAGTGTGTGTCTCTGCCATGCTCCTGTGTTTAGTGTATGTGTGTCTCTGTCATGCTCCTGTGTTTAGTGTGTGTGTCTCTGCCATGCTCCTGTGTTTAGTGTGTGTCTCTGCCATGCTCCTGTGTTTAGTGTGTGTCTCTGCCATGCTCCTGTGTTTAGTGTGTGTGTCTCTGCCGTGCTCCTGTGTTTAGTGTGTGTCTCTGCCATGCTCCTGTGTTTAGTGTGTGTCTCTGTCGTGCTCCTGTGTTTAGTGTGTGTCTCTGCCATGCTCCTGTGTTTAGTGTGTGTGTGTCTCTGTCGTGCTCCTGTGTTTAGTGTGTGTCTCTGCCATGCTCCTGTGTTTAGTGTGTGTGTCTCTGCCATGCTCCTGTGTTTAGTGTATGTGTGTCTCTGCTATGCTCCTGTGTTTAGTGTGTGTGTCTCTGCCATGCTCCTGTGTTTAGTGTGTGTGTCTCTGCCGTGCTCCTGTGTTTAGTGTGTGTCTCTGCCATGCTCCTGTGTTTAGTGTGTGTCTCTGTCGTGCTCCTGTGTTTAGTGTGTGTCTCTGCCATGCTCCTGTGTTTAGTGTGTGTGTGTCTCTGTCGTGCTCCTGTGTTTAGTGTGTGTGTGTCTCTGCCATGCTCCTGTGTTTAGTGTGTGTGTGTCTCTGCCATGCTCCTGTGTTTAGTGTGTGTGTCTCTGCCGTGCTCCTGTGTTTAGTGTGTGTGTGTCTCTGTCGTGCTCCTGTGTTTAGTGTGTGTGTCTCTGTCGTGCTCCTGTGTTTAGTGTGTGTGTGTCTCTGCCGTTGTGTGTGTGTCTCTGCCATGCTCCTGTGTTTAGTGTGTGTGTGTGTGTCTGCCATGCTCCTGTGTTTAGTGTGTGTGTGTCTCTGTCGTGCTCCTGTGTTTAGTGTGTGTGTCTCTGCCCGGCTCCTGTGTTTAGTGTGTGTGTGTCTCTGTCGTGCTCCTGTGTTTAGTGTGTGTGTTTCTGCCGTGCTCCTGTGTTTAGTGTGTGTCTCTGCCATGCTCCTGTGTTTAGTGTATGTGTGTCTCTGTCGTGCTCCTGTGTTTAGTGTGTGTCTCTGCCATGCTCCTGTGTTTAGTGTGTGTCTCTGTCGTGCTCCTGTGTTTAGTGTGTGTCTCTGCCATGCTCCTGTGTTTAGTGTATGTGTGTCTCTGTCGTGCTCCTGTGTTTAGTGTGTGTGTCTCTGCCCGGCTCCTGTGTTTAGTGTGTGTGTGTCTCTGTCGTGCTCCTGTGTTTAGTGTGTGTGTCTCTGCCATGCTCCTGTGTTTAGTGTGTGTCTCTGCCATGCTCCTGTGTTTAGTGTGTGTGTCTCTGCCGTGCTCCTGTGTTTAGTGTGTGTGTCTCTGCCGTGCTCCTGGGTTTAGTGTGTGTGTGTCTCTGCCGTGCTCCTGTGTTTAGTGTGTGTGTGTGTCTCTGCCATGCTCCTGTGTTTAGTGTGTGTGTCTCTGCCGTGCTCCTGTGTTTAGTGTGTGTGTGTCTCTGTCGTGCTCCTGTGTTTAGTGTGTGTGTTTCTGCCGTGCTCCTGTGTTTAGTGTGTGTCTCTGCCATGCTCCTGTGTTTAGTGTATGTGTGTCTCTGTCATGCTCCTGTGTTTAGTGTGTGTGTCTCTGCCATGCTCCTGTGTTTAGTGTGTGTCTCTGCCATGCTCCTGTGTTTAGTGTGTGTCTCTGTCGTGCTCCTGTGTTTAGTGTGTGTCTCTGCCATGCTCCTGTGTTTAGTGTGTGTGTGTCTCTGTCATGCTCCTGTGTTTAGTGTGTGTGTCTCTGCCGTGCTCCTGTGTTTAGTGTGTGTGTGTCTCTGTCGTGCTCCTGTGTTTAGTGTGTGTGTTTCTGCCGTGCTCCTGTGTTTAGTGTGTGTCTCTGCCATGCTCCTGTGTTTAGTGTGTGTGTCTCTGCCATGCTCCTGTGTTTAGTGTATGTGTGTCTCTGCTATGCTCCTGTGTTTAGTGTGTGTGTCTCTGCCATGCTCCTGTGTTTAGTGTGTGTGTCTCTGCCGTGCTCCTGTGTTTAGTGTGTGTCTCTGCCATGCTCCTGTGTTTAGTGTGTGTCTCTGTCGTACTCCTGTGTTTAGTGTGTGTCTCTGCCATGCTCCTGTGTTTAGTGTGTGTGTGTCTCTGTCGTGCTCCTGTGTTTAGTGTGTGTGTGTCTCTGCCATGCTCCTGTGTTTAGTGTGTGTCTCTGCCATGCTCCTGTGTTTAGTGTATGTGTGTCTCTGTCGTGCTCCTGTGTTTAGTGTGTGTGTGTCTCTGCCATGCTCCTGTGTTTAGTGTGTGTGTGTCTCTGCCATGCTCCTGTGTTTAGTGTGTGTGTCTCTGCCGTGCTCCTGTGTTTAGTGTGTGTGTGTCTCTGTCGTGCTCCTGTGTTTAGTGTGTGTGTCTCTGTCGTGCTCCTGTGTTTAGTGTGTGTGTGTCTCTGCCGTTGTGTGTGTGTCTCTGCCATGCTCCTGTGTTTAGTGTGTGTGTGTGTGTCTGCCATGCTCCTGTGTTTAGTGTGTGTGTCTCTGCCATGCTCCTGTGTTTAGTGTGTGTGTGTCTCTGCCGTGCTCCTGTGTTTAGTGTGTGTGTCTCTGCCGTGCTCCTGTGTTTAGTGTGTGTGTCTCTGCCATGCTCCTGTGTTTAGTGTGTGTGTCTCTGCCATGCTCCTGTGTTTAGTGTGTGTGTCTCTGCCATGCTCCTGTGTTTAGTGTGTGTGTCTCTGCCATGCTCCTGTGTTTAGTGTGTGTCTCTGCCATGCTCCTGTGTTTAGTGTATGTGTGTCTCTGTCGTGCTCCTGTGTTTAGTGTGTGTGTGTGTGTCTGCCATGCTCCTGTGTTTAGTGTGTGTGTCTCTGCCATGCTCCTGTGTTTAGTGTGTGTGTGTCTCTGCCATGCTCCTGTGTTTAGTGTGTGAGTCTCTGCCATGCTCCTGTGTTTAGTGTGTGTGTCTCTGCCGTGCTCCTGTTTTTTAGTGTGTGTGTCTCTGCCGTGCTCCTGTGTTTAGTGTGTGTGTGTCTGCCATGCTCCTGTGTTTAGTGTGTGTGTCTCTGCCGTGCTCCTGTGTTTAGTGTGTGTGTGTCTGCCATGCTCCTGTGTTTAGTGTGTGTGTGTGTCTCTGCCATGCTCCTCTGTTTAGTGTGTGTGTCTCTGCCGTGCTCCTGTGTTTAGTGTGTGTCTCTGCCGTGATCCTGTGTTTAGTGTGTGTCTCTGCCATGCTCCTGTGTTTAGTGTGTGTGTCTCTGCCGTGCTCCTGTGTTTAGTGTGTGTGTGTCTCTGTCGTGCTCCTGTGTTTAGTGTGTGTGTCTCTGCCGTTGTGTGTGTGTCTCTGCCGTGCTCCTGTGTTTAGTGTGTGTGTCTCTGTCATGCTCCTGTGTTTAGTGTGTGTGTCTCTGCCATGCTCCTGTGTTTAGTGTGTGTGTCTCTGCCGTTGTGTGTGTGTCTCTGCCGTGCTCCTGTGTTTAGTGTGTGTGTCTCTGCCGTGCTCCTGTGTTTAGTGTGTGTGTCTCTGTCGTGCTCCTGTGTTTAATTTGTGTGTGTGTCTCTGCCATGCTCCTGTGTTTAGTGTGTGTGTCTCTGCCGTGCTCCTGTGTTTAGTGTGTGTGTCTCTGCCATGCTCCTGTGTTTAGTGTGTGTGTCTCTGCTATGCTCCTGTGTTTAGTGTGTGTGTCTCTGCCATGCTCCTGTGTTTAGTGTGTGTGTCTCTGCCGTGCTCCTGTGTTTAGTGTGTGTGTCTCTGCCGTGCTCCTGTGTTTAGTGTGTGTGTCTCTGCCGTGCTCCTGTGTTTAGTGTGTGTTTTTCTGTCGTGCTCCTGTGTTTAGTGTGTGTGTGTCTCTGCCATGCTCCTGTGTTTAGTGTGTGTGTCTCTGCCGTACTCCTGTGTTTAGTGTGTGTGTCTCTGCCGTGCTCCTGTGTTTAGTGTGTGTGTCTCTGCCATGCTCCTGTGTTTAGTGTGTGTCTCTGCCGTTGTGTGTGTGTCTCTGCCATGCTCCTGTGTTTAGTGTGTGTGTCTCTGCCATGCTCCTGTGTTTAGTGTGTGTCTCTGCCGTTGTGTGTGTGTCTCTGCCATGCTCCTGTGTTTAGTGTGTGTGTCTCTGCCATACTCCTGTGTTTAGTGTGTGTCTCTGCCGTGCTCCTGTGTTTAGTGTGTGTGTCTCTGTCGTGCTCCTGTGTTTAGTGTGTGTGTGTGTCTCTGCCATGCTCCTGTGTTTAGTGTGTGTGTCTCTGCCGTGCTCCTGTGTTTAGTGTGTGTCTCTGCCATGCTCCTGTGTTTAGTGTGTGTGTCTCTGCCATGCTCCTGTGTTTAGTGTGTGTGTGTGTCTCTGCCATGCTCCTGTGTTTAGTGTGTGTCTCTGCCATGCTCCTGTGTTTAGTGTGTGTGTCTCTGCCATGCTCCTGTGTTTAGTGTGTGTGTCTCTGCCGTGCTCCTGTGTTTAGTGTGTGTGTCTCTGCCGTTGTGTGTGTGTCTCTGCCGTGCTCCTGTGTTTAGTGTGTGTGCCTCTGCCATGCTCCTGTGTTTAGTGTGTGTGTCTCTGCCATGCTCCTGTGTTTAGTGTGTGTGTCTCTGCCATGCTCCTGTGTTTAGTGTGTGTGCCTCTGCCATGCTCCTGTGTTTAGTGTGTGTGTCTCTGCCGTGCTCCTGTGTTTAGTGTGTGTGTCTCTGCCATGCTCCTGTGTTTAGTGTGTGTGTCTCTGCCATGCTCCTGTGTTAAGTGTGTGTGTCTCTGCCGTGCTCCTGTGTTTAGTGTGTGTGTCTCTGCCGTTGTGTGTGTGTCTCTGTCATGCTCCTGTGTTTAGTATGTGTATCTCTGCCATGCTCCTGTGTTTAGTGTGTGTGTCTCTGCCGTGCTCCTGTGTTTAGTGTGTGTGTCTCTGCCATGCTCCTGTGTTTAGTGTGTTTGTGTCTCTGCCATGCTCCTGTGTTTATTGTGTGTGTCTCTGCCATGCTCCTGTGTTTAGTGTGTGTATCTCTGCCGTGCTCCTGTGTTTAGTGTGTGTGTGTCTCTGCCGTGCTCCTGTGTTTAGTGTGTGTATCTCTGCCGTGCTCCTGTGTTTAGTGTATGTGTCTCTGCCGTGCTCCTGTGTTTAGTGTGTGTGTCTCTGCCAAGCTCCTGTGTTTAGTGTGTGTGGCTCTGCCGTTGTGTGTGTGTCTCTGCCATGCTCCTGTGTTTAGTGTGTGTGTCTCTGCCATGCTCCTGTGTTTAGTGTGTGTGGCTCTGCCGTTGTGTGTGTGTCTCTGCCATGCTCCTGTGTTTAGTGTGTGTGTCTCTGCCATGCTCCTGTGTTTAGTGTGTGTGTGTCTCTGCCATACTCCTGTGTTTAGTGTGTGTGTCTCTGCCAAGCTCCTGTGTTTAGTATGTGTGTCTCTGCCGTGCTCCTGTGTTTAGTGTATGTGTGTCTCTGCCATGCTCCTGTGTTTAATGTGTGTGTCTCTGTCATACTCCTGTGTTTAGTGTGTGTGTCTCTGTTATACTCCTGTGTTTAGTGTGT
The DNA here is from genome assembly GCF_013265735.2 of Oncorhynchus mykiss. Classification (NCBI taxonomy): domain Eukaryota; kingdom Metazoa; phylum Chordata; class Actinopteri; order Salmoniformes; family Salmonidae; genus Oncorhynchus; species Oncorhynchus mykiss. Next base: position 56,282,013 of record NC_048571.1, read on the forward strand.
GTGTGTCTCTGCCGTGCTCCTGTGTTTAGTGTGTGTGTCTCTGTCATACTCCTGTGTTTAGTGTGTGTGTGTCTCTGCCATGCTCCTGTGTTTAGTGTGTGTGTGTCTCTGCCATGCTCCTGTGTTTAGTGTGTGTGTCTCTGCCATGCTCCTGTGTTTAGTGTGTGTGTCTCTGCCATGCTCCTTTACAGGAGCCATTAGTTGACTTCTTTGTCTGAACAAGTTTTTGTCATATTTGATTCTGTTCAGAACAACGACAAATAACCATTACAAGGTTCTCTTTTCAGGCAGGCTCTCTACATGCTTATGAAAGCAAATGATCTCCTTCTTTCTCCCTCTCTTGTCTCTCTCTACCTCTGTGTCTCTATCTGCCTCTCTCGTCTCTCTCTCCCTCTGTATCTCTATCTCCCTCTCTCGTCTCTCTCTCCCTCTGTCTCTATCTCCCTCTCTCGTCTCTCTCCCCTCTGTGTCTCTATCTCCCTCTCTCGTCTCTCTCTCCCTCTGTGTCTCTATCTCTCTCTCTTGTCTCTCTCTCCCTCCTGTATCTCTATCTCTCTGTCTCTCTCGTCTCTCTCTCCCTCCTGTATCTCTATCTCCCTCTCTCATCTCTCTCTCCCTCTGTGTCGCTATCTCCCTCTCTCATCTCTCTCTCCCTCTGTCTCTATCTCCCTCTCTCATCTCTCTCTCCCTCTGTGTCTCTATCTCCCTCTCTCGTCTCTCTCTCCCTCTGTGTCTCTATCTCCCTCTCTCGTCTCTCTCTCTCTCTGTATCTATCTCCCTCTCTCGTCTCTCTCTCCCTCTGTATCTATCTCCCACTCTCGTCTCTCTCTCCCTCTGTATCTATCTCCCTCTCTCATCTCTCTCTCCCTCTGTGTCTCTATCTCCCTCTCTCATCTCTCTCTCCCTCCTGTATCTCTATCTCCCTCTCTCGCCTCTCTCTCCCTCTGTGTCTCTATCTCCCTCTCTCATCTCTCTCTCCCTCTGTGTCTCTATCTCCCTCTCTCATCTCTCTCTCCCTCCTGTATCTCTATCTCCCTCTCTCGTCTCTCTCCCCGTGTCGCTATCTCCCTCTCTCGTCTCTCTCTCCCTCTGTGTCTCTATCTCCCTCTCTCATCTCTCTCTCCCTCTGTATCTATCTCCCTCTCTCATCTCTCTCTCCCTCTGTATCTATCTCCCTCTCTCGTCTCTCTCTTTCCCTCCATTTAGAATGCTGTGCGCCACAACCTGAGTCTGCATAAGTGTTTTGTGAGGGTGGAGAACGTGAAGGGGGCCGTGTGGACGGTGGACGAAGTGGAATACCAAAAGAGAAGACCACCAAAGATGACCGGGTACAAACTCATCACACACATTTATCTGTCTGCCTGCCCACCCTGGCTCTCATCACACATTTATCTGCCTGCCTGCCCACCCTGGCTCTCATCACACATTTATCTGTCTGCCTGCCCACCCTGGCTCTCATCACACACATGTATCTGTCTGCCTGCCCACCCTGGCTCTCATCACACACATTTATCTGTCTGCCTGCCCACCCTGGCTCTCATCACACATTTATCTGCCTGCCTGCCCACCCTGGCTCTCATCACACATTTATCTGCCTGCCTGCCCACCCTGGCTCTCATCACACACATGTATCTGTCTGCCTGCCCACCCTGGCTCTCATCACACACATGTATCTGTCTGCCTGCCCATCCTGGCTCTCATCACACACATTTATCTGTCTGCCTGCCCACCCTGGCTCTCATCACACATTTATCTGCCTGCCTGCCCACCCTGGCTCTCATCACACACATGTATCTGTCTGCCTGCCCATCCTGGCTCTCATCACACATTTATCTGCCTGCCTGCCCACCCTGGCTCTCATCACACATTTATCTGCCTGCCTGCCCACCCTGGCTCTCATCACACACATGTATCTGTCTGCCTGCCCACCCTGGCTCTCATCACACACATGTATCTGTCTGCCTGCCCATCCTGGCTCTCATCACACACATTTATCTGTCTGCCTGCCCACCCTGGCTCTCATCACACATTTATCTGCCTGCCTGCCCACCCTGGCTCTCATCACACACATGTATCTGTCTGCCTGCCCACCCTGGCTCTCATCACACACATTTATCTGTCTGCCTGCCCACCCTGGCTCTCATCACACACATGTATCTGTCTGCCTGCCCACCCTGGCTCTCATCACACACATTTATCTGCCTGCCTGCCCACCCTGGCTCTCATCACACACATGTATCTGTCTGCCTGCCCACCCTGGCTCTCATCACACACATTTATCTGTCTGCCTGCCCACCCTGGCTCTCATCACACACATTTATCTGTCTGCCTGCCCACCCTGTCTCTCATCACACACATTTATCTGTCTGCCTGCCCACCCTGGCTCTCATCACACATTTATCTGCCTGCCTGCCCACCCTGGCTCTCATCACACATTTATCTGCCTGCCTGCCCACCCTGGCTCTCATCACACACATTTATCTGTCTGCCTGCCCACCCTGGCTCTCATCACACACATTTATCTGTCTGCCTGCCCACCCTGGCTCTCATCACACACATGTATCTGTCTGCCTGCCCACCCTGGCTCTCATCACACACATTTATCTGTCTGCCTGCCCACCCTGGCTCTCATCACACATTTATCTGCCTGCCTGCCCACCCTGGCTCTCATCACACATTTATCTGCCTGCCTGCCCACCCTGGCTCTCATCACACACATTTATCTGTCTGCCTGCCCACCCTGGCTCTCATCACACACATTTATCTGCCTGCCTGCCCACCCTGGCTCTCATCACACACATTTATCTGCCTGCCTGCCCACCCTGGCTCTCATCACACACATTTATCTGTCTGCCTGCCCAACCTGGCTCTCATCACACACATTTATCTCCCACATGAATCTGCCTGCCTGTCCACCCTGGCTCTGATGATAAGTGTGTGTGGGTGATGTGTGTGTGAGGTTATAGGTGTTGGCATGTATAATTGTGTCATTATTACTAGTGATGCACTGATATTACATTTTTGGCCCTTACCAATATCTAATATTTTCCTTGCCAAAAGAAACCTGATACTGATAACCAATATTTAAAATGCATATTTATAATTTTAGCAGACTTTTAAGGATTTTAGTACAGTTAAATAGTGGACACACACACATGGACACAGCAGTCTAAGGCACTGCATCTCAGTGCAAGAGGTGCAATAGGTCGGCACACAATTGGCCCAGCTTCGTCCGGGTTTGGCCGGTGTAGGCCGTCATTGTAAATAAGAATTTGTTCTTAACTGACTTGCCTAGTTAAATAAAGGTTACACACACTGATCAAAAAGTTATTTTGTTGGCATTTTCGTATGTCCCCATTACCAGTAAAACAATCAAAACATATTTCTTTCACTTACTTGCTGTGCTGTTTCGTTGTTCAGTCATTTCATTCTCAACCAGGATTTCTATGGAACGCCGTTTGAGTCTTTGCGTGTCAAAAAATATACTATTTAACACTATTTGACGTGTCAAATAAGCTTGTTGACCACTCAGGACCTGAATATGACTGCACCTCACGTAATCATTTAAAGGGTTCATACATTTTTTACGTAGTTATTAGTATTTCATATGTCACAACGGTTCATCGATTAGTATGCAATGATGCTGATAAAGTTGTCTCGCGGACATACAGTGCTGGTCATTAAAAAAAAAAAATAGCTAGCTGATGGATGCAAACAATGTTCTTTCCCAAAAACATAGCAGAACGACATAATCTGTTTCAGTAGCTATAGTTAGTTAGCTAAATATATAGATGGGTGTCATCATCTAAATAACCCTCATTTATAAGACAGTTCTTATTTGATTATTGGTGGTCGGACCCATCTATGTGAAGCTAGCCACAATAAGGATTAGCTGCAATTGTGGACTTTGCGGTTAGCCTTCAAAATAAAAGTATGGCATAATTCTACTATTTGTTTTCATTTGCATTACTGTCAATGGCATACTTTTATTTTGAAGGCAAACCGCAAATTCCACTATTGTGCCTAATCATTGCCATGGCTAGTTTAACACATAACATGGTGCGGTTGAGCCTCAATAGCCAGATGAAGCTAACTGGCTGCTTATAACGTTAGCTTTGGGCAACAGGGTTAAGTAGCTGTCTAGCTATTTATTTTCATGAACTGAAGTTCAATTTCAATAGGCAAACAACAAGTGGCAACCTAGCTAATACTTACTCACAGGATTCTTAAATCATTGCTAAGAATAATGAAAATGACTGCAGGTTCTACTGGTCATTGTTTTCAGGCTGGTTGTATTGGTGCTAGCTACGTACCAAGCTAAAGCTAGCTACACCAGAAGTTGCGGTCAAACAAATTATGCTTTATTACCAACACAGTATTGTAAACACATTGTTCGTGGCCGGTGTTTTCTTGTTTGCAGAATGTTTTGTACAGCTTTGACAGTGCTACTGTATCTTTTTTTACACGTAAAGACCCAAACAGCATTCCATAGTATGTATGTTGTGAAGCTAATAGCAGTGATGTCAGAATAAGCCTGCAGGAAGGGTACCACATGAGGGAGGAGGATGTATTCACAACAGGCTCAGTCCGATGATGCTGTGACACACCGCCCCAGACCATGACGGACCCTCCACCTCCAAATTGATCCCGCTCCAGAGTACAGGCCTCGGGGGTAACGCTCATTCCTTCGACGATAAACTCAAATCCGATCATCACCCCTGGTGAGACAGAACTGCGACTCGTCAGTGAAGAGCACTTTTTACCAGTCCTGTCTGGTTCAGCGACGGTGGGTTTGTGCCCATAGGCAAAGTTGTTACCGGTGATGTCTGGTGAGGACCTGCCTTACAACAGGCCTACAAGCCCTCAGTCCAGCCTCTCTCAGCCTATTTGTGGACAGTCTGAGCACTGATGGAGCGATTGTGTGTTCCTGGCGTAACTCGGGCAGTTGTTGTTGCCATCCTGCACCTGTCTCGCAGGTGTGATGTTCAGATGTACCGATCCTGTGCAGGTATTGTTACACGTGGTCTGTCACGGCGAGGACGATCAGCTGTCCGTCCTGTCTCCCTGTAGCGCTGTCTTAGGCGTCTCACAGTATGGACATTTCAATTTATTGCCCTAGCCACATCTGCAGTCCTCATGCCTCCTTGCATCATGCCTAAGGCACATTCACGGAGATGAGAAGGGACCCCGGGCATCTTTCTTTTGGTGTTTTTCTGAGTCAGTAGAAATGCCTCTTTTAGTGTCCTAAGTTTTCATAACTGTGACCTTAATTGCCTACCGTCTGTAAACTGTTAGTGTCTTAACGACCGTTCCATAGGGGCATGTTCATGAATTGTTTATGGTTCATAGAAACAAGCATGGGAAACAGTGTTTAAACCCTTTACAATGAAGATCTGTGAAGTTATTTGGATTTTTACAAATGATCTTTGAAAGACAGGGTCCTGAAAAAGGGACGTTTTTTGTTGTTGCTGAGTCTAGGTATGCACGTCAGCTTTGACAGCAGTTTTGCACATCGGGGCGTTAAACTAGACATTCCGATATGTTCATCCCTAATTATTACCAAGGGGTTAACTCAGGAGTCAAATTTAAAGGCCTGCTCAGTCAGTGTGTGTGTTTCATATCTAAATGTGTGAATGTGTGTGTTTCCCATTCTACGTATTTGTGGACACCATTACTGTGCTGCTGTGGAGAGAGGTTTCTTAGCGTGAAGCGTGTGTCAACAAATCTTCACACACGGAAGACAGAGGCTTGTTAACATGTGTAACAAGATGTTCAATTCCAACTGCCAGAGAAATCAGGCCATATTACACAATCAAACACACACACACACTTAAATACACACATGCCTGCACAACAGATATCAGAGACTGGGAACCGCTGTTGTGGGTGTGTTAACAGCATCTGTTTACAGTATGTGTGTATGCTTGTGTGTGTAGTGGGTGCATTTGTTACATTTGTAAGTTGTTTTTGGCTGCAGCTGCTCCTTTACACACATGCACTCAACATATGGGCAGCAGGTAGACTAGCGGTTCGAGTGTTGGGCCAGTAACTGAAAGGTCGCTGGTTCGAATACCTGAGCCAACAAGGTGAAAAACCTTTCGGTTACTGGCCCGACCCTCTTAACCGCTAGGCTACGTGCTGCTCCGTGGCTGACCCTGTAAAAACAACACATTTCACTGCATCTACCCAGTATACGTGAGATGTGTTTAATTCTAATCTCCACCTATTTCTTTCTCCCCCCTCTCTTTCGCTCTCTCTCTAGGAGTCCTACTCTGGTGAAGAATATGATTTCAGGCCTGGGCTTCGGTTCCCTAAACGCCAGCTACCAGGTTAGTGTACACACCTACACACACACTAGTTAGCAAGTTAGGCTAGTTAGTGACACGTGCACACATCCAGAACACTCCTCCCCACATGCACACACACACACACCTCCCAACACACAGACAGTGGTTCTTCCTTTAACATACTAACATACTAATTCTGTGGCACATAAGTGTCAGCCATTGTTGCCAGAATGACGCAATTTGCCACAAATTTACCAGAAACGGTCGCGGCTCCAAACTTTTAAAGGAAGAACAATTGTACACATACACCTTACTCCATCCGACTATGACTCAGATGACTTATAGCATCAACTATTTGTCAATTAAGGTCACTGCATGAAATTTGTGCCTGTCCTAGAAAATCAATTTCAGTCACTCCTATATCACCTGCACACACTCCCTGGGCAAACCAACCAGCAATGAATGCTCTCTCACTTTCACTCTCTTTCTCTCTCTCTACCCTCTAACCCACCCGCTCCCCACCACACGCACACGCACACACACACACGCCACTAAACCCTTGAGCAGTGAAGTGTAGTGTGCAGGAGCCCCCTAGTGGTTGTATGTGGTAATCCTGAAGAGTTAGTCATCCAGGCAACACTGCTTTAGTCTTCAGCATGACTGATTATCAAATCAACGTTTATTCGTCACATTTACAGCAGGTTAAAACGGTGCAGCGAAATGCTCAGCAAGTACTCAACAGGACTAAACAGTCAAAGCATCTGTGTTACTGAATAAATACATGGGTTCTTCTTGCTCACAAAGTTTATTTGTGGATCCATAAGTACTTGAAGTCAATTGTGATGTATGTGAGTGTCTTTTAATGTAAATCTGTGTGTTCCTGTGTGTGTGTGTGTGTGTGTGTGTCAGGCGGCCCTTGCAGAGAGCAGTTTAACTCTACTGAACAGCCAGGGCCTGGTTAACCCCTCATCTGCCGCCAGCCTCAACATGCTGCATGGGATGGGTCATGATGATGTCAGCTCCACTGTGGAACAGGTCAACAGCAACGGCAGCTGCAGCCCTACACTCAGCCCACAGCAGTATGGGTAAGACACACACACACAAACACACTCCCTCTCTCTTTCTCTGTCTTTCTCTAACGCGTCCCTCTGCCTTTCAGACACCAGGTCCATGTGAAGGAGGAGCCCACTGAGATCGAGGAGGACAGCCGCTCCATGTCGCTCATGGCAACTGTCACTCAGAACATGGCATTGCCTAGCGATCGCGATGACCACGATTTGGATGATGAGCTTCCCACCGAGGAGCTGGAGTAGGATTGGATGAGCTGAACCAGTGGACGGGACTTTGAGGTTTAATCCCACCCGCTCCATTGGAGTGAAGCGAAATGATGACCACGTAAAAAAACAAGATAGAGATAAAAAAAAAAGATAAAGATCATGATTTTTATAAAGCAAGAAACCAACAACATTGACAAACAGGGTTAGACCTCCATTACATACCGACGCAAAAATAACACTCTGGAGCATTGCTTTATTCCCACACATTTTCACCCACCTCACCCCCTCCTCCTCACCCCCTCCACCCTCACCCGATGAGCAGCGTATTGTCAGAGAGACAGCTCTCAGTGGTGATATGGAGGGAGGGTCCCCTCTCCTCTCTCCTCTCCCTGTTGATTCACACAGATGGTCTGCCCGCCCTACAGTCCTTTAGTGCTGGTAGTTTGATGTTCACACCACTACAATATACATACAGGTGTGTGAGAGAGAGTGTGGAGAGACACACACATCAGATCATGTGTATATATTGTTTGGAACAGTCACCAGGAGGTGTATAACTCTCCTCCTCTTCTCCGGTCATGTTAGTTTCTTTTTCTTTTCTTCTTTTGCCTGAAAGAACTGCTGGGCTTATAGATGGAAGGAAGAACAGCGGTTTTCTCAAGGATTCACCTGCTCACACATCAGAAACCAAGCTTACAAACCAGTCAGTGATCCATAGGTGGGACTGAGACTGGATTGCAGGATTCTGCCCTATGCCCACTCTCTAGCCATTCTCTGCCCTATGCCCACTCTCTAGCCATTCTCTGCCCTATGCCCACTCTCTAGCCATTCTCTGCCCTATGCCCACTCTCTAGCCATTCTCTGCCCTATGCCCACTCTCTAGCCATTCTCTGCCCTATGCCCACTCTCTAGCCATTCTCTGTCCTATGCCCACTCTCTAGCCATTCTCTGCCCTATGCCCACTCTCTAGCCATTCTCTGTCCTATGCCCACTCTCTAGCCATTCTCTGCCCTATGCCCACTCTCTAGCCATTCTCTGCCCTATGCCCACTCTCTAGCCATTCTCTGCCCAAGCCAGACAAGACTCTCTTTACTCATTATGACAAACAAATAAAGAAGACATTGTTTCCCCCCCAAAAAAGACCCTTTGGTGCTTTACTCCTCCTTCATGTGTGAGAGTGATGGGCACAGGGCAACCTGAGAGGGGGAGGAAGGAGAGATCATCCACACAGAGATATCTGACTAAAATAGTTTATTATGGAATTTATTATGGAATAGAAAACATTTTATATCCAAAAAGTGGTGGCTTTTTCACTTCCTTCTTTCTTTGATGTTATCTTCATTTATTTTTTAGGATTCATATTTCCATGGTGATATAATTCTGTTTCAAAGTGTATTTTGTAAAAATTTAGTTTTTAGTTTTTATTAACTCTGCTTGTTCACACCATTCCAAACTAGTATTGGTGGCAAAGAAAGTGCAGTATTGTCCCAAAATTCCCTATACCCCAGCCCACCATGAATACCTTTCTGTGTGTCTGGGTTTGCCAGTTTAGATGGCAGGAGATTGAGAATAGCACTTAGAATCGAGGGCCTCAGCTCCTGAGAACACTCACCAATAATCCCAACATTATCATCCATTTGTATTATTCCTTTTTAACTAACTTTCATTCCTTTTTATTTTATCTTCTCGTAGTTAGTTGAGAAACATCAGCTGTGATACAAAGCAATGCTTGAAAAAATATATTATGGCAGTCAGAGAATACCTCATCCCACAAATTTCTGCCCGGAAGTGTGTGCAAAATGTTAAAGAAGTAAGGGGGAATTCTTTGTGTGGGACACCAAAACGTGGCAACTCTGCTCAGTTTCATTTCAAAGTTCTATTGTTACTATAGTTACTGTATAGAAGCTGTCTGCAATTCACTGTGTGAGTTGAACTCAAAGGAATAGCACGTGAGATTTAAAGTCTTTTGTTTTCAGTGAGCATAAAAGCATTACCTTCTCTGCAGTGCCATACCAAATTTAAACACGTTATTTTTTATGTATTTTCTGCTTTTTCTCCCATTTTATTTTTGTTACAGGTAACCAAAGAAATGTGTAGAAAACCAAAAACCCTGTAGTTTATTTTTCCCCTTTTGAGTTTTTCCTCTAAAGAACTGGCCAAAAGACAATAAACATCTGACATTTAAATGATTATTGTATTATCGTAACTCTTACGTTGAATTTGTTCATGACAGTACTGACCATTCCAAAAACCAAAGTATAAAATGCTAAATAGAATTTGGTGATGTTAAAATCTTTTTTACATATGTTTAACTGGTGCAAATGACGACTAACATTAGGCATGCTATGGTTGAAGGCCAAAAACAGTATTAACAAACAACACTTTTGCAGTTCCATAGATAAAGAAAGAAAGCACTTAGGATTTAAATCTCTATCTCTCCATGCTCAGGCTACCTGTGTTTCAAACACAACCCTATGACAGGCTCTGCTGTAGGCAAGCCTAAGATGGGATTCAGGGTTAAAGATGACTAATAATTATCTTACCCTCATTAGGCACTTGAACACAACATTTATATACCTGTATGTGACACTAGAAGCCAGCAAAAAAAGAAGTGGGCTGTTGTCAGTTGTCCATTAACTGGGATACCGTGTAAAACAAAAATACATTTTTATTGCACTGTAATAATGCATGTTTTGATTAATTTCCTCAACCAAAACAATATTTTCATTGTGAAACTCTATACATTCAAACATCCCTTTGTGCTATGCAGGAGAATGTCATTTTTCTGACCCGGCTCCCGGTTTGATTGAATAGGACCAAAAGTCCCATTGTCTAGCAGTGAACAGTTTACTTAATGTACTTTCTTTACTCCTCACCTACAGTATACTCTAGCAGACACAACAGTTTAACAAATACCAAAAAGGACAGGTGTTATAATAAATAGGAACAAAATGATAATGTTTCGCTCTTATAATGTCTTCATGCTCTCACGTTGCTATAGAAACACGTTCATAATCCCCTAGTCTGTGAGTAGTTGTGATAGAGACTGCTTGAAGCTGGCTGTCATTCCAAACATCACATCAGTAGACAAACGGAGGGTTTTTCAGAACAGACATACCATTATGACCATTTGTGATATTTACAGCAAAGAGAGAACAACTGACAAATGACAAAATCATACCAATGTGAAAGGAGCACACCAAGGGACATGTCAACTTATGTCTTTTTTCTAAAACAAAATTTGGGAACAGTTTTGTCAAATCAACTCTTGCACCATTTTCTTTGTTTTTTAATAAAGGAGTCTTTGTATTGACTTCCTGTGTAAAACAGCACTGTTTCCTGTAGAAGTAGCGTTATGATGCTTCACGTCATCAGACTGATTTATAACAAACAAAGTGGGAGAGGGACACCGAGAGTAAAAACCAAAAATAACACTACCTCCTTTTCAAAATGGTTCACAATAAAAGCAAATGGGAGACTGGAGACCAGAAATATGTCTGGTTTAAAAAAAAAATCTTCCTCAATAATAATAGTGAAATATACCAAAACACAGCTTACTGTTAATACACATTAAGTGGGGCTGAAAAAGCTTGTCTGGCTATCTGAACTCCAAATTCATGAGCGTGAGCGCAAAAACAAAGAGACGTTACAACAACATTACACCCCGTTAAAGATAGACTACCTCTCCTAAAACACCAGATAACTGGTGCGTTCTCCTAAGAGTGAAGAGTGAAGTGGTCACCATGTTTAAAAGGTCTACTCTCAGCTGTGTATTATTGGCTCTCTCCGTACTGTCCATTATCATAAAACTCTGTGAAAAGCCTCTTAACTGGGTGCTCTAATTGTATGCACGCATATTTATGAGCCGGCTTTGCCGGCAGCCAATGATAGTCCAGTCGTTAGCTGCGACTCAATGGGGCAGGAAGCTGGTTGTCAGGAGTGATGATGGGCAGAATGTATGAGTGCCCTGCACCCGCCATTGGGCCACACACACACTAGTACACGCCAGCGGCCCACACTACACATGAATGGAGAGAACAGCTTTAAGATGGCAGCGATAAAGGAAACACACTCACCGGCTGTAGTCAGTGTTCAGTCGAAAGGGCCCTTAGTATCAGTCAATAAGCCTCAGAGCTGGGAATTAAAGCCCTGTGACATGGAGCTGGCCCTTCACGGCGAATAGTGGCCCCTGTCACTAGGAGCCGGGCCCCTGTTGGCCCCTTGGTTCAGACAGCTGAGGAGAGGCTCTGAGTAACTGAAGATACTATCCAAAGACAAACACAGAGCTTGCTGGGAGACGGACAATAATAACAGCTTACAAAGGAATGAATGATTACTACTACTATTATTGTTATGATCCAAACTCTCACGAAAGAGGCGCTGCTGCATTCAGTAAATATATGATGTTTGAATTCTCATCCTTTAAGGTACACCTGTTTGCCAAGCTGTTTTATCAAGATGTAGATTGACATTCGTTGATGATGTTGACAGATCGCCATAGACACTTCTGTTCCTTCTCTGGTTTGGCTGTTATGATGTATTATTCTATATTAACACTTGGCTTAGCTCTCGAGGGCATTCTTTACCATTATGTCTTTTTGATTTTCTCTTTTCTTCATTTAGTTTTTGTAAAGCTTCCAGCTTGGATTCCTATACTGTATTGCTAATGCTGAAGTGTATGTATTTATCATATTAAGTGCTGCAGGTATCTTTGTTGAATAGTTATTCCTTTCTTTTTTTCTCTCGTTTTCTTCATAAAAACGTCTGGGACGATGATTTTTTAAGTGTATTATCTCAAAAAAAATAAAAGAATTAAAGTTAGATAAGTGGTTTAGGTAACAGCTGTTTGTATATTTATCTTAGCTAGGTCTATTTTGATACCTTTTGTCTCTGTACTGCATTTTTAAGGAAAGAAAAAGAAAAACAACAGTAAAACAACAAGTTGACTTCGTTATGTATTGTTGATACCTCAGAAGGACTTTTCTCTAAGACAGGACCAAAACCTCAGAAAAAATGAGAGAAAGAGGAAAATCATTGAAGAAAATATGTAGCCCCTCTCTTGCTTTTAAAGATGGACCAATGTAAAGGTGATGTTGTGGGTCCTTTATGTGCCAATATGTGTCCTCTGACCCCTGACCACAGTCATTCCTTTGATGACCTTTAACTTACAGCGGTCAATCACTCAATAGGACAACTGGGCGTGGCCCTCAATCAAACACCTGATGGCATTTGTCCAATTAGAATCCTAACCAAAGGTGTTGTGAGTGGCCATGGCTTACAAGCTAACAGACCACCACAACCATAACCACAACCGTAACCAAACCAACCCTAGGCACTGATCTACCACAAGCTACTTCCCATACCTCAAACCATTCTTCGCTATCACCATCGCTATCATCTCTTGGACAAGCACTCTTCCTATTGGATCATTAGTGACTCCAGGGACCTAATTGGCCCCGCCCCTGCTCTATGATTGGACAGCTCTTCGGTGTCATGTTGAGGAAAAGGGAACGTAAAGGACAGTTGCCCATGTTATTATGAACTTCACAGCCCCCCCAAAAAATGGAACTACCACTTCAGCTGTCCTCTGGCTGTCCTCTGGTTGTATCTTAGGAATGTGTGTACATTCAGCTGTCCTCTGGTTGTATCTTAGGAATGTGTGTACATTCAGTGACTTTCTGTAACATTACTTAGTTTCTGTTTACCTCTCTTTTATCTTTTTATTTTGTTCTGTTTCTTCATTTTTTGAAAGTGTGACCCAGGGGAATTGGTAAAGTAGGAGCAGGCAGTGGTTTTTAAGATGGTCTAAAAGAGGTTTTAAAAAAGGCGACTTTGCCACCGAGACCTTTGCCCTTTCCCCCTTCCCTGGGTGGCCATGTAATGCCAGTCACTGCCCTTTCCCCCTTCCGTGGGTGGCCATGTAATGCCAGTCACTGCCCTTTCCCCCTTCCCTGGGTGGCCATGTAATGCCAGTCACTGCCCTTTCCCCCTTCCCTGGGTGGCCATGTAATGCCAGTCACTGCCCTTTCCCCCTTCCCTGGGTGGCCATGTAATGCCAGTCACTGCCCTTTCCCCCTTCCCTGGGTGGCCATGTAATGCCAGTCACTGTCCTTTCCTCATGCTGTATAAAACACACATATATCTGTGTATTTGTAACCTGAATCTTCTTGTGTCTGTCCATGCAGACAATAAAACAACTGTACAGTAGGTCTAGTTGCATGTAATCTGTACTAATTATTGACAATGGCATTATAAAATGCAATAAAATACTTATTACACTGTCTGACTGTGTCAGCGTGATGTTCTTTATCTGTCCAGATGTGCCACTGGTTTTACGCACGCTATTCCTAGAGGTAAAGGGATGGTTCCGTAGTGCAGTCAAATGCCTCATACACCTGCCCCAAACCATAGCTGAATCCACCATCCCCTTGGCCCTACTCTCCCCCTTCTCCACCTTTCTCCCCAGCTCACCAATGTTTCACCAATTCCTCCTGAGATTTAGAAAGAGCTATATTGTGTGTGTCAGAGAGAGAGAGAGAGAGAGAGAGAGAGGAGGGAAATGTGCTTTGAATAAGAGTGGCAGACAGGGCGAGGCCTCAGAACAAACAGACTCCTGGCAAGGAGCACACTCACACAATACACACTCACACAATACACACACACACAATACACACTCACACAATACACTCTCAGACAATACACACACACACACAATACACACTCACACAATACACACACACACAATACACACTCACACAATACACACTCACCCAATACATACTCACACACCACACGCTCACACAATACACACTCCCACAATGCACACTCACGCAATACACACTCCCACAATACACCTTCCCACAATACACACTCCCACAATACACACTCACCCAATACACACATACTGTAGGTGGACTCACTCATCACTCCAGCCTGATTGAGGAAAGGGAGAGAGTGTGGGAGCAGCGGTCCCAATGTGTGTGTGGTGTGTGAGTCAAGGGAAACATCTGGAATAGTAGAGGTATGGAGTGTGTCTGGTGAGAGACTTCGATCCTCTACCAGTCTCGCCATCTCATTTAGCTGATGACATTTGTCAAATCATATTCACCACTTTGACTGTGTGACGTAGTGCTCACCCTGTTTTTTCCTCGGTTGTAGTGCTCACCCTGTTGTTTCCTCTGTTGTAGTGCTCACCCTGTTGCTTCCTCTGTTGTAGTGCTCACCCTGTTGTTTCCTCTGTTGTAGTGCTCACCCTGTTGTTTCCTCTGTTGTAGTGCTCACCCTGTTGTTTCCTCTGTTGTAGTGCTCACCCTGTTGCTTCCTCTGTTGTAGTGCTCACCCTGTTGCTTCCTCTGTTGTAGTGCTCACCCTGTTGTTTCCTCTGTTGTAGTGCTCACCCTGTTGTTTCCTATGTTGTAGTGCTCACCCTGTTTTTTCCTCTGTTGTAGTGCTCACCCTGTTGTTTCCTCTGTTGTAGTGCTCACCCTGTTGTTTCCTCTGTTGTAGTGCTCACCCTGTTTTTTCTCTGTTGTAGTGCTCACCCTGTTTTTCCTCTGTTGTAGTGCTCACCCTGTTGTTTCCTCTGTTGTAGTGCTCACCCTGTTGTTTCCTCTGTTGTAGTGCTCACCCCGTTGCTTCCTCTGTTGTAGTGCTCCCCCTGTTTTTTCCTCTGTTGTAGTGCTCACCCTGTTGTTTCCTCTGTTGTAGTGCTCACCCTGTTGTTTCCTCTGTTGTAGTGCTCACCCTGTTGTTTCCTCTGTTGTAGTGCTCACCCTGTTTTTTCCTCAGTTGTAGTGCTCACACTGTTGCTTCCTCTGTTGTAGTGCTCACCCTGTTTTTTCCTCGGTTGTAGTGCTCACCCTGTTGCTTCCTCTGTTGTAGTGCTCACCCTGTTTTTTCCTCGGTTGTAGTGCTCACCCTGTTGTTTCCTCTGTTGTAGTGCTCACCCTGTTGCTTCCTCTGTTGTAGTGCTCCCCCTGTTTTTTCCTCTGTTGTAGTGCTCACCCTGTTGTTTCCTCTGTTGTAGTGCTCACCCTGTTGTTTCCTCTGTTGTAGTGCTCACCCTGTTGTTTCCTCTGTTGTAGTGCTCACCCTGTTTTTTCCTCAGTTGTAGTGCTCACACTGTTGCTTCCTCTGTTGTAGTGCTCACCCTGTTTTTTCCTCGGTTGTAGTGCTCACCCTGTTGCTTCCTCTGTTGTAGTGCTCACCCTGTTTTTTCCTCGGTTGTAGTGCTCACCCTGTTGTTTCCTCTGTTGTAGTGCTCACCCTGTTGCTTCCTCTGTTGTAGTGCTCCCCCTGTTTTTTCCTCTGTTGTAGTGCTCACCCTGTTTTTTCCTCTGTTGTAGTGCTCACCCTGTTGCTTCCTCTGTTGTAGTGCTCACCCTGTTTTTTCCTCTGTTGTAGTGCTCACCCTGTTTTTTCCTCGGTTGTAGTGCTCACCCTGTTGTTTCCTCAGTTGTAGTGCTCACCCTGTTGTTTCCTCTGTTGTAATAATCACTCTGTTGTTTCCTCTGTTGTAATAATCACCCTGTTGTTCCCTCTGTTGTAGTGCTCACCCTGTTGTTTCCTCTGTTGTAGTGCTCACCCTGTTTTTTCCTCTGTTGTAGTGCTCACCCTGTTGTTTCCTCTGTTGTAGTGCTCACCCTGTTGTTTCCTCTGTTGTAGTGCTCACCCTGTTTTTTCCTCTGTTGTAGTGCTCACCCTGTTTTTTCCTCAGTTGTAGTGCTCACACTGTTGTTTCCTCTGTTGTAGTGCTCACCCTGTTTTTTCTCAGTTGTAGTGCTCACCCTGTTGTTTCCTCTGTTGTAGTGCTCACCCTTTTTTTCTCTGTTGTAGTGCTCACCCTGTTGCTTCCTCTGTTGTAATGCTCACCCTGTTGTTTCCTCTGTTGTAGTGCTCACCCTGTTTTTTCCTCTGTTGTAGTGCTCATTAATTCATGTTATGCCTGCATTCTCTAACATCACAGTGATAACAGTGAGTAAATCCTCAGCCTTCTCTCTGCCCTTACCCTGTTTTGTGTTTCACCTCCGTTAAAGGTCAGGGATTTGGGAGGGACAGCTGATCCTAGATCTGTGCCTATGGGTGATTTCTACCTGGAGTGAGCGGGTCAGCTGCGGTTGCTGTCATACAGTGTGTGGCCACCAGGAGGGGTAAACAAACCAGACAACAGACGAAACAGCTTCAATACATCGCCTGGAGGACACAGAGCCTGTTGACATACTGTAGACATGATTCCTTCCTTTCAACTAGACACAGCCTGAAGGGCGGCAGGTAGCCTAGTGGTTAGAGCGTCAGACTAGTAACTGAAAGGTTGCAAGATCATATCCCTGAGCTGACAAGATAAAACTCTGTCGTTCTGCTCCTGAACAAGGCAGTTTAACCCACTGTTCCTAGGCTGTCATTGAAAATAAGAATTTGTTCTTAACTGACTTGCCTAGGTAAATAAAAGTATTTATCATATTAAGTGCTGCAGGTATCTTTGTTGAATAGTTATTTTTATTTATTTTTTCCTTTCTTTATACATGTCTTGCACTGTGATTTTTTAAGTGCATTATCCAAAAAATGTATATAATTAAAGTTAGATAAGTGGTTTAGGTAACACCTGTTTGTATATGAGCCAGCTCTTGTAGGTGAACGTTGGGAGCCGGCTCTTGTAGGTGAACGTTGGGAGCCGGCTCGCTAATCAGAAGAGCCGAATCTATCTATAAAAATATTTAAAAATTAAGATATGAATAATCAAAAGATTTAAATGAATAGAATTAACTAATTCAAATAACGAAAACATAAATAAAATAATATAGGCCTAAATGCTCAAGCGCACACACATTCGCTCTGACTGTCTGCTCAGACTAACAGCCTCATCTGTTGTTCCTGTCAATCAGACACGCAGTGTCAACCAATGAACCAAAGATGCGTGAGGGAGGGCCGAGCCAACTCACTCACAGTCACACACTTAGCAGCCGAGGAGAGAGAGGAAGGACAGCTGTGAAAACAACAGCTGGAAAATGAGTCGGAAGCACAGCAGCATTTGGATGCATTTTAATCATGTAGACAATGTTGGAGCAGCGTAGAATTTGCCAAATCAAAATCTCATATAAAGCCAGTTCTACTCACAACCTACAGGCATATGCGAACTGTGACCCCTACTGTGAAGCTAGCTGTAGAGGAGCTTCGAGAAGCTAGCGGGCCTGCTAGTGATGGTGGTGGAGCCAGCACCTGCACACGTGGAGATGTATCCACTGAGTCAAGTAGGCCTGCTAGTGATGGTGGTGGAGCCAGCACCTGCACACGTGGAGATGTATCCACTCAGTCAAGTAGGCCTGCTAGTGATAGTGGTGGAGCCAGCACCTGCACACGTGGAGATGTATCCACTGAGTCAAGTAGGCCTGCTAGTGATAGTGGTGGAGCCAGCACCTGCACACGTGGAGATGTATCCACTCAGTCAAGTAGGCCTGCTAGTGATAGTGGTGGAGCCAGCACCTGCACACGTGGAGATGTATCCACTGAGTCAAGTAGGCCTGCTAGTGATAGTGGTGGAGCCAGCACCTGCACACGTGGAGATGTATCCACTCAGTCAAGTAGGCCTACTCCGCGACCCACATCAACGCAGTCTTCTATGGACCAGTTTATGCCAAAGTCTATGTCTGTAGCAAAAGAAGGCCAAATTGATATTGCATTGACTAAAATGATTGCCAACGATTTCCAGCCATTTTCAATCGTGGAGGACCGAGGTTTAAGAAATTATAGCAATAGTCTAAATCCAATGTACACAATTCCAAGCCGGAAAACCCTTTCAAAATCACTTATTCCACAACTGTACAAGAGCGCACAGGCTTCAGTGTGGGAAAGAGTCCAGAAAGCTACAGTTTTCCTTACCACTGACTGCTGGATATCAAGGGTAACCACATCTTACATGTTGGTTACATGTCACTTCATTGAAGACTTTCAATGTCTAGCTGTCTTCTGGACTGCTTTGAGTTCAGCGACAGACACACCTCAGAGAAGTTTGCAGAGGAACTGTTGAGAGTGGACAGAGAATGGCAAAAGTGTGTTAGCGACAATGCAGCCAAAATAAACAAAGCCATGAACATTTTTAAATGGACCCATCATCCATGTCTTGCCCACACAATCAACCTGATTGTAGGAGATGCTCTGAAGGTGATGAAGCCCACTGTAGACAATGTGAAATCAGCTGTGGAATATTTCCACAGGAGCACAGTAGGTGCTGAACAACTAGTCTACACAACGCCAGATGGGGATGCCTGAGCTGAGGCCTAAACAAGACTGCACTATATGTTGAAGCGGTTTCTTGAGTCAAAGGATGCCATCATCTCTACCCTGGCCATTGTCAATGCACCTGTTGATGCTCTGTCTCATGAGGAATGGGAGGTGGTGGAAGAGGTGTTCAGAGTCCTGGAACCCTTTGAGCAGGTCACTGTGGAGATCAGTGGAGAGAGGTAGAGTAAGCAGTTATTACTACATCATTATTTACTCCAGTGTTATATATGTATATGGCCCTCGCTACATATTCGTCGCCAGACCCACTGGCTCCAGGTCATCTACAAATCCATGCTAGGTAAAGCTCCGCCTTATCTCAGCTCACTGGTCACGATGGCAACACCCATCCGTAGCACGCGCTCCAGCAGGTGTATCTCACTGATCATCCCTAAAGCCAACACCTCATTTGGCCGCCTTTCGTTCCAGTACTCTGCTGCCTGTGACTGGAACGAATTGCAAAAATCGCTGAAGTTGGAGACTTTTATCTCCCTCACCAACTTCAAACATCAGCTATCTGAGCAGCTAACCGATCGCTGCAGCTGTACATAGTCTATTGGTAAATAGCCCACCCATTTTCACCTACCTCATCCCCATACTGTTTTTATTTATTTATTTTTCTGCTCTTTTGCACACCAATATCTCTACCTGTACATGACCTTCTGATCATTTATCACTCCAGTGTTAATCTGCAAAAGTGTTAATCTGCAAAATTGTAATTATTCGCCTACCTCATGCCTTTTGCACACATTGTATATAGACTCCCCCTTTGTTTTCTACTGTGTTATTGACTTGTTAATTGTTTACTCCATGTGTAACTCTGTGTTGTCTGCTCATACTGCTATGCTTTATCTTGGCCAGGACGCAGTTGCAAATGAGAACTTGTTCTCAACTAGCCTACCTGGTTAAATAAAGGTGAAATAAAAATAAATAAAAAAAACATGAACCTGAACTAATAAGTTACTGTTCTCTCTTTTCAGCTACGTGACAGCTGGGACAGCGAATCACAGCCAGCCGCCAGAGAGAAGCAAATGTAACCACAGGGCATGTGACAGAGTTGATGGACACCTGTAACGATCGTCGTAAGAAACGGACCAAAGCGCAGCGTGGTGTGAATGCATCATTTTAATGGATGACGAAAAACACAAAGTAAACTGAACAAACTAACAAACCAATAAACGACCGTGACTGCTAATGAAACATAGTGCTAACATGCAATGTAACATAGACAATAACCCCCAAACCACAATACAAAACAGGCTACCTAAATATGGTTCCCAATCAGAGACAACGACAAACACCTGCCGCTGATTGAGAACCATATCAGGCGAAAACACATAGAAACAGACTAACTAGACATGCAACATAGAATGCCCACTCATATCACACCCTGACCAAACAAAACATAGAAACAAACAACTCAAATAATGGTCAGAGTGTGACAACACCCTATGTTCATCAATGGACAGAAAGTTTCACAGAATGGAATTAATCACGTGCTATCAGAAACCCCAGGCTTAAAAAGTTAGCCTTCAATGATGCCAGAGCGATTGATGAGGCTCTTAAAGAATAACCTCAGCAGCAGGGAGGGACAGCCCCAGCAGTCAGCTGGCTCAGGCACCAGGGCAACAGGAAGAAGAGGGAGCAGATGGAGCAGAAGCACCAGCAGTATTGCCACAAACGTCTGCTGTTTGACGAGAGAGCAACCCGGGATGCAGCACGAAGGAATCCCTTAGCAGATGCCATAATGGAGGTCCGATCCTATTTGGAGGAGCCCCTCTGAGCTGGTGGATAAATCAGGCCTCTGTCTACCCACGGCTTACTAAAGG
Source organism: Oncorhynchus mykiss (assembly GCF_013265735.2). Taxonomy (NCBI): domain Eukaryota; kingdom Metazoa; phylum Chordata; class Actinopteri; order Salmoniformes; family Salmonidae; genus Oncorhynchus; species Oncorhynchus mykiss. The sequence goes on from NC_048571.1 coordinate 56,302,680, forward strand.
CATGACAGGGAGACTCTGCATAGTGGCCACATCCGTTCCCTCTGAGAGGGTCTTCTAGAAAATGGGACAAATAATTACTGAGAGAAGAAACCGCATCAGCCCCTCAAAAGTGAGGAAGCTTGCATTTCTGAATGCAAATCTCTCATATAATCAAAATCTGGTCAGCATTGCTGTGTGCTGCTGGTTATAACATGGCAATAAAGAAGAGAGAGAAAAGAGGGACCAGTTTAATGTTTTAAGTGGGATGCTGCAGTTTTGCACATTGTTATTTATTTATCTTTGATATGGTGCAATATTCTATTATGCTGTCCAGATTGTATTAGTTTTGAATGGTTAGATTCATATGCACTTTGTTTATATACAGTTGAAGTCAGAAGTTTACATACACCTTAGCCAAATACATTTAAACTCCGTTTTTCACAATTCCTTACATTTAATCCTTGTAAAAATTCCCTGTCTTAGGTCAGTTAGGATCAGCACTCTATTTTAAGAATGTGAAATGTCAGAATAATAGTTGAGAGAATGATTTTTTTCAGCTTTTATTTCTTTCATCACATTCCCAGTGGGTCAGAAGTTTACATACACTCAATTAGTATTTGGTAGCATTGCCTTTAAATTGTTTTGGGTAGCCTTCCAGAAGCTTCCCACAACAAGTTGGGTGAATTTTGTCCCATTCCTCCTAACAGAGCTAGTGTATCTGAGTCAGGTTTGTAGGCCTCCTTGCTCGCACACGCTTTTTCAGTTCTGCCCATAAATATTCTATAGGATTGAGGTCAGTGCTTTGTGATGGCCACTCCAATACCTTGACTTTGTTGTCCTTAAGCCATTATGCCACAACGTTGGAAGTATGCTTGGGGTTATTGTCTATTTGGATGACCCATTTGCGACCAAGTTCAACTTTCTGACTGATGTCTTGAGATGTTGCTTCAATATATCCACATAATTTTCCATCCTCATGATGCCATCTATTTTGAGAAGTGCACCAGTCCCTCCTGCAGCAAAGCACCGCCACAACATGATGCTGCCACGCCCGTGCTTCAAGGTTGGGATGGTGTTCTTCGGCTTCTAAGCCTCCCCCTTTTTCCTCCAAATATAACCATGGTCATTATGGCCAAACAGTTATATTTTTGTTTCATCAGACCAGAGGACATTTCTCCAAAAAGTACGATCTTTGTCCCCATGTGCAGTTGCAAACCGTAGTCTGGCTTTTTTTATGGCGGTTTTGGAGCAGTGGCTTCTTCCTTGCTGAGCGGCCTTTCAGGTTATGTCAGTATAGGACTAGTTTTACTGTGGATATAGATACTTTTGTACCTGTTTCCTCCAGCATCTTCACAAGGTCCTTTGCTGTTGTTATGGGATTGATTTGCACTTTTCACACCAACGTATGTTCATCTCTAGGAGACCGAACGCGTCTGCTTCATGAGCGGTATGACAGCTGTGTGGTCCCATGGTGTTTATACTTGCGTACTATTGTTTGTACAGATGAATGTGGTACCTTCAGGCGTTTGGAAATTGCTCCCAATGATGAACCAGACTTGTGGAGGTCAACAATTTTTTTTTTTTATAGGTATTGGCTGATTTCTTTTGATTTTCCCATGATGACAAGCAAAGAGGCACTGAGTTTGAAGGTAGGCCTTGAAATACATCCACAGGTACACCTCCAATTGACTCAAATTATGTAAATTAGCCTATCAGAAGCTTCTAAAGCCATCTTTTTCTGAAATGTTCCAAGCTGTTTAAAGTCAACTTAGTGTATGTAAACTTCTGACCCACTAGAATTGTGATACAGTGAATTATAAGTGATATAATCTGTGCGTAAATAAATTGTTGGAAAAATAATTTGTGTCATGCACAAAGTAGATGTCCTAACCGACTTGCCAAAACTATGGTTTGTTAACAAGAAATTTGTGGAGAGGTTGAAAAACAAGTTTTAATCACTCCAACCTAAGTGTATGTAAACTACCCACTTCAACTGTACATTAAAAAGTTTGATTTTTAATGCAAATGTTTAATAGCATTCTTTTTCATTAAAAAAACATGCATTTTTACATACATTGTGGTTAATGTAGAGTATGATTTAATTTAATAATTTAATTAGAATTGTTTTAACACCAATCATAGTCAAACTATCGCAAACTGTTTGACTTGAAAAAATGCTAAACATATTTTTTTAAATAGCCGTTTGGGAGCCAAAAGAGATGTCTCTTTTTGTTGAGCTGAGCCGAACAAGCCTGCTCACTGAAAAGAGTCGGAATGACCATCACTAATTTTGATACCGTGATGATGCACTTTTTTGCATCATCACCCAGCCTGCGTCAACAAAGCTAGCTTTTCTCCTAGCTAGATACTTCTGTTTACAGCCCATGCTTAGAACACAGTCTATTGTACAAAATAAGTCAAGTTTTATTAGTCGTATGTACAGGATACACATGGTCCTTCTTGACAATGCAGCAATAATAAGAAATAATAAAAGATAAGACTACGAACAAGTAAATGGCGCAGTAGAATATAATAAACATTTTAGCATCCCCAAGTGAGGGCCATCAAGGAAACAAAAGCTTGTTCAGTACATGAGGGAAATTGTCATGACAGCCACAGGCTTTTTATACACAGGACAGGAGTTTACAGGTTTTTATACACAGGACAGGAGTTTACAGGTTTTTATACACAGGACAGGAGTTTACAGGTTTTTGTTCCAGCCCTTCACTAACACCTCATTCAACTAACTGTGGTCTAAATTGTAGACCATGAATAGTTGAACACAGTGTTTGTGCTGGGCAGGTATAAAAATGTGCACACAGTGCAGTACCCTAGGGCAGAAATCCCTCATGTCTGTATTTTAGAATGAGTTTCATATGTTACAATGAGCAGTCAATTCTGCATGATAGAGAATAACATACAGTGCATTTGGAAAGTATTCTGACCCATTGACTTTTTCCACATTTTGTTACGTTGCAACCTTATTCTAAAATGGAGTATTCATAAATCTACACACAATACCCCATAATGACAAACCAAAACAGGTTTTGAGAAATGTTTGCAAATGTATTAAAAATAAAAAACAGAAATACCTTATTTACATAAGTATTCAGAACCTTTGCTATGAGACTAAACTGAGCTCAGGTGCATCTTTTTTCAAATGATTTTCCTTGAGATGTTTCTACAACTTGATTGGAGTACACCTGTGATAAATTCAATTGATTGGACATGATTTGGAAAGGCACACAGCTCTCTATATAAGGTCCCACAGTTGGCAGTGCATGTCACAGCAAAAACTAAGCCATGAGGCCCGAAGGAATTGTTTGTAGAGCTTTGAGACAGGATTGTGTAGAGGCACAGATCTGCGGAAGGGTACCAAAATATTTCTGCAGCGTTGAAAGTCCCCAAGAACAAAGTGGCCTCCATTCTCAAATTGAAGAAGTTTGGAACAATCAAGACTCTTCCTGGAGTTGGCCACACTGAGCAATCGGGGGAGAAGGGCCTTGGTCAGGGATGTGACCAAGAACCTGATGGTCACTCTGACAGAGCTCCAGAGTTCCTCTGTGGAGATGGGAGAAACTTCCAGAAGGACAACCATCTCTGCAGCACTCCACCAATCAGCCCTTTATGGTAGAGTGGCCAGATGGAAGCCACTCCTCAGTAAAAGCCACATGACAGCCCACTTGGAATTTGTCAGAAGGCACCTAAAGGACTCAGACCATGAGAAACAAAATTCTCTGCTCTGATGAAACCAAGATTGAAGTCTTTGGCCTGAATGCCAAGCATCATATTTGGCGGACACCTGACACCATCCCTATGGTGAAGCATGGTGGCAGCATCATGCTGTGGGGATGTTTTTCAGCGGCAGGGACTAGGAGACTAGTCAGGATCGAGGGAATGATGAAAGGAGCAAAGTACAGAGAGATTCTTGATGAAAATCTGCTCCTGAGAGCTCAGGACCTCAGACTGGGACAAAAGTTATCCTTCCAACAGGACAATGACCCTAAGCACACAGCCAAGACAACGCAGGAGTGGCTACGGGACAAGTCTCTGAATGTCCTTGAGGCAGAGCCTGGACTTGAACCCAATCAAACATCTCTGGAGAGACCTGTAAATAGCTGTGCAGCGACGCCTCCGTCAGAGCAGAATAGAGGTGTGTCATACCCAACAAGACGCCGGGCTGTAATCGCTGCCAAAGGTGCTTCAACAAAGTACTGAGTAAAGGGTCTGAATACTTATGTAAATGTTGTATTTCTGGGGGGTTTTCCAAAAGTTGTTTTGCTTTGTCATTATGGGGTATTGTGTGTAGATTGATGAGGGGGGGAAAACAATGTAATCCATTTTAGCATAAGGCTGTAACGTAACAAAATGTAAAAAGTCAAGTGGTCTGAATATTTTCTGAATGCACTGCATGTTTTTTACATCTGTTTGGGTGATGGGATGTACTTCCACCTGAGGAGAATAGAGCAGAAACATAAAGGGGGGAGAAATGAACCACCGTTTAAATTTCAGTGCTGGTTCAAGTTACTGAGAACCACAACTACCTTTGTTAATGTGCAAATTTGCTACATTTGTCATTAGCTGGCTAACAAGTTCACCAATTCAGGATTAAGGAACTGTCTGGGTATTCACAATTCACACTGTCACGCCCTGACCATAGAGAGCCATTGTTTCTCTATGGTGTAGTAGGTCAGGGTGTGACTAGGGTGTGATCTAGTATAGATATTTCTATGTGGGTTCTGTTATGGTACCCAATTAGAAGCAGCTGTTTATCGTTGCCTCTGATTGGGGATCACATTTAGGTAGGTTGTTTCCCCACCTGCATTTGTGGGATATTATTTTGTGTTTTGTGCATGTGCACCACGTTTCGTTGTTAGTTTATTTGATTTATTGTTTTGTTTTGCTAAGTTTCACTTTCTAATAAATATGTGGAACTCATCATTTGCTGCGCCTTGGTCCGTCTCTCCTCACGAACGTGACAGACACTGCTGATTTTATGATTAGTTTGTTTGGTTGTTCATCCCTGAACAGCTGAAAACTGCCTACTAGATTGCCTACTAGCTAGCCATCACATCCGATAAGCTAACATACACTGTAGCTTGGCCAGCAGTAACTCAACATTTTAATTAAACATTTATATGAAAGTAATATGTTGACATTTTTTACATAATTTGGTGAATAAATAATCTTTATATTTACATTTTACAAAGTTATTCCTGTGGAACACTTCCCCCCCAAACGAGGATTAGAGTCTGCCATTCGTTTTTGTAATTTTCACTGTGAATATAATGTTGAGAGAGAGATAAGCTCAAATGAACTTTATTGTCAGTGATGGAAAATTGTCATGGACACATAATACTACTGGATTTGAAATATCACACGTGAAATCCACATAAAAAAAATAAACATTTCCATTTGACTATCCACTGGACATTTTAACAATGAATGGGGTCTCATAAGTCCAAGGATGACCTTTAAAATACAGTAGCTGGTTCCTTTTAGTCACAATGTTTCATTGTGGATCCAAAGATGCTGTGTTAGTCAAAAGCTGCTCGCACCCCAGATACACTGACAAAATACTGTGTGCGTGCTTGCATGCGTGCGTGTGTGCATCTGTGTGTGTCTGCGTGGGAGTGCGTGTGTCAGGACTCCCTCACCCCTGACAGACTCAGATTGCCACTGGGTGGAGGTGTGTTATTCCAGCCCAGCTGAGAGAGATCAGGTTCCATTCCCTTTTCTCTCTCTCGCTGTCTCTGTCTCTCTCTCTCTCTCTCTCTCTCGCTGCGTCTCTCTCTCTCTCTCTCTGCGTCTCTCTCTCTCTCTCTGCGTCTCTCTCTCTCTCTCTCTCTCTCTCTCTTTCTGCGTCTCTCTCTCTCTTATTCTCTCTCGCTCTCTCTCTCTCTTTCTCTCTCTCTACTCTTTTCTTCCTTTCCTCTCTCCATCCTTCTTCCACTACCTTCCCCCTCTTTCTGTTTCTCCATCGCTCACCCCCTCTCCCTCTCCACAGGGTTTGAAACATGCCCTAAAGCGTATCTTTCAACCTCAGCATTCCACTGTGGATCTGTTGCCACAGGGAAAAGATTTAAAACTGTTGAGTGTTTTTGGAAAGTTTAAACTATTTAATCTGGTGCTTTTTGTGAACTGCTCTGTCAGTCACGAGGGAGGAAATTTGTTCTTGACGCTTAAATCCCTGTGACAATTGGTTAGGAAGAGACCCCGGCATACGCATACTAAAAACACGCATACACACACACATATACAAACACACACACACTTTACCACCATATGCATACTAAACAGAACCTCTTTACAGTACACAACGTGAGCCAAGGTGCAGGTGGGTCGTTCCACCTTAAAAAGCACAACAATCTCTGATTGTTCTGAAATGTCTACTCAGTTCTTCAACAAAGTACTAAGTAAAGGGTCTGAATACTTAAGTAAATGTCATATTTCTGTTTGTTTTTTAATAAATTAGCAAACATTCATGAAAACCTGTTTTTGCTTTGTCATTATGGGCTATTCTGTGTGGATTGATGAGTAACAAAACAATTTAATCCATTTAAGAATAAGGCTGTAATGTAACAAAATGAGTAAGACACCAAATAGCAGGAACAGCACCGTCTAGTGGTCAGAACTTGGTAATATCAGGATGTATAATGGGACATAAACCTAACAACTTCAATTACTAATTTCTCTGAAGAGGGGAAAATAACCATCACCAAATTCACTGGAAATACATTACATACTGTACATACATCACATGCTTCCGAGGTATGCAGCGGTCAAAGGCACTATATCTCCGTGCAAGAGGCGTCACTACAGTCCCTGGTTCGAATCCAGGCTGAATCAAGGAGCACAATTGTCCGGGTTTGGCCGGGGTAGGCCGTCATTGTAAACAATAATTTGTTCTTAACTGACTTGCCTAGTTAAATAAAGGTTCAATAAAAAATAATTATAAAAAAAAATAGAACATGGGTCTGTGGGTGGCTTTTGACTATTTTCAATGGATTCCTCATGTCTTTCCCATTGGTACAAACAAGTTTAGTCCAAATCAGATGTTGGGTACTATATTTATTGAATATTATATGAATCTTTTAAAGTAAAATGCCCAATTTGGGTGCAATCAATTAGCTTAATATCTCAGAGATCAAATCATATTTCAACAAAATAATGTTGCAGGAATTCTAATCCTATATGTTTCTAACTGCAGAAACCATTTCAGAACAACCTGAGATGGAGGGTGTCATGGCTTGCTGAAATGACATGGAACGACCCAGGTGCAACACACGGAGACGTTATTCTTGGCTTGCTACACTAGAGTTTAGCATATACGTGTTACTCATTTATATTAAACTACTGTCTGTCTTACTCATCTGGAGAGAAATACTGTACAAGCTCAACCCGGGTTCTTTCGTGTGAGAGAGTTTGTGTGTCTGTGTGCATATGTGTGTCACTGGTGTGCATGTGTATATGATCATTGACATACACATTTGTGCATGTACTTATGCAATCGTATTGGCTTGTGTGTGGTGTGTGGTAGGTGTATATGTGAGTGTGCTTGAGGAAGAGGCTAAAGCCTCCCAGGCAGCTCTGAGCCGTGGCTAGCTGTTAGCTGTAGCTCTGATGGGAACGCTGAAACACTGAGGTCCAGACAGACCCTCTATGTCATGCTCATCCTGTACAGAGACCTCTCTCTGCCTCTCTGTGTATGTGTGGTATGTGTGTATGTGTATACGTGTATATGTGTGTGTGTGCATGCTTGTGTGTTTGCATGTGTGTGTGTGAGTGTGTGTGCGTACTAGAGAATGTTTTTGCTGTCCTGTATGTTGACTCACTCGACAACAACACAGGCTCACAATACATTTATGTGCATACTAATACACACACAGGTGTTCCATCCACGTACAATTGGTATTAAGATCATTTAAAGAGAATTTTTGTGCAATCAAAATGTCACTCTGTCACCCAAATGTCACACAGTTTGCCAATAGTTGTAACTGTCCCCGTCCAGAGCCATTCTGTAGCACCCACCTATAATGTAACTGTCCCCGTCCAGAGCCATTCTGTAACTGTCCCCGTCTAGAGCCATACTGTAACTGTCCCTGTCCAGAGCCATACTGTAACTGTCCCCGTCCAGAGCCATACTGTAACTGTCCCCGTCCAGAGCCATACTGTAACTGTCCCCGTACAGAGCCATACTGTAACTGTCCCCGTACAGAGCCATACTGTAACTGTCCCCGTCCAGAGCCATACTGTAACTGTCCCCGTACAGAGCCATACTGTAACTGTCCCCGTCCAGAGCCATACTGTAACTGTCCCCGTCCAGAGCCAAACTGTAACTGTCCCCGTCCAGAGCCATACTGTAACTGTCCCCGTCCAGAGCCATACTGTAACTGTCCCCGTCCAGAGCCATACTGTAACTGTCCCCGTACAGAGCCATACTGTAACTGTCCCCGTCCAGAGCCATACTGTAACTGTCCCCGTCCAGAGCCATACTGTAACAGTCCCCGTCCAGAGCCATACTGTAACTGTCCCCGTCCAGAGCCATACTGTAACTGTCCCCGTCCAGAGCCATACTGTAACTGTCCCCGTCCAGAGCCATACTGTAACTGTCCCCGTCCAGAACCATACTGTAACTGTCCCCGTCCAGAGCCATACTGTAACTGTCCGCGTACAGAGCCATACTGTAACTGTCCCCGTCCAGAGCCATACTGTAACTGTCCCCGTACAGAGCCATACTGTAACTGTCCCCGTACAGAGCCATACTGTAACTGTCCCCGTCCAGAGCCATACTGTAACTGTCCCCGTCCAGAGCCATACTGTAACTGTCCCCGTCCAGAGCCATACTGTAACTGTCCCCGTCCAGAGCCATACTGTAACAGTCCACGTCCAGAGCCATACTGTAACAGTCCCCGTCCAGAGCCATACTGTAACTGTCCCCGTCCAGAGCCATACCGTAACTGTCCCCGTCCCCGTCCAGAGCCATAACGTAACTGTCCCCTTCCCCGTCCAGAGCCATAACGTAACTGTCCTCGTCCAGAGCCATAACGTAACTGTCCCCGTCCAGAGCCATACTGTAACTGTCCCCGTCCAGAGCCATACTGTAACTGTCCCCGTCCAGAGCCATACTGTAACTGTCCCCGTCTAGAGCCATACTGTAACAGTCCCCGTCCAGAGCCATACTGTAACTGTCCCCGTCCAGAGCCATAACGTAACTGTCCCCGTCCAGAGCCATACTGTAACTGTCCCCGTCCAGAGCCATACTGTAACTGTCCCCGTCCAGAGCCATACTGTAACTGTCCCCGTCCAGAGCCATACTGTAACTGTCCCCGTCCAGAGCCATACTGTAACTGTCCCCGTCCAGAGCCATACTTTAACTGTCCCCGTCCAGAGCCATACTGGAACTGTCCCCGTCCAGAGCCATACTGTAACTGTCCCCGTCCAGAGCCATACTGTAACTGTCCCCGTCCAGAGCCATACTGTAACTGTCCCCGTCCAGAGCCATACTGGAACTGTCCCCATCCAGAGCCATACTGTAACAGTCCCCGTCCAGAGCCATACTGTAACTGTCCCCGTCCAGAGCCATACTGTAACAGTCCCCGTCCAGAGCCATACTGTAACTGTCCCCTTCCAGAGCCATACTGTAACAGTCCCGTCCCCGTCCAGAGCCATACTGTAACTGTCCCCTTCCAGAGCCATACTGTAACAGTCCCCGTCCCCGTCCAGAGCCATACTGTAACAGTCCCGTCCCCGTCCAGAGCCATACTGTAACTGTCCCCTTCCAGAGCCATACTGTAACAGTCCCCGTCCCCGTCCAGAGCCATACTGTAACTGTCCCCGTCCAGAGCCATAACGTAACTCTCCCCGTCCAGAGCCATAACGTAATTGTCCCCGTCCAGAGCCATACTGTAACAGTCCCCGTCCAGAGCCATACTGTAACTGTCCCCGTCCAGAGCCATACTGTAACTGTCCCCGTCCAGAGCCATACTGTAACAGTCCCCGTCCAGAGCCATACTGTAACAGTCCCCGTCCCCGTCCAGAGCCATACTGTAACTGTCCCCGTCCAGAGCCATACTGGAACAGTCCCCGTCCAGAGCCATAACGTAACTGTCCCCGTTCAGAGCCATACTGTAACTGTCCCCGTCCAGAGCCATACTGTAACAGTCCCCGTCCCCGTCCAGAGCCATAACGTAACTGTCCCCGTCCAGAGCCATACTGTAACTGTCCCCGTCCAGAGCCATACTGTCCCCGTCCAGAGCCAAAACGTAACTGTCCCCGTCCAGAGCCATAACGTAACTGTCCCCGTCCAGAGCCATACTGTAACTGTCCCCGTCCAGAGCCATACTGTAACTGTCCCCGTCCAGAGCCATACTGTAACTGTCCCCGTCCAGAGCCATACTGTAACTGTCCCCGTCTAGAGCCATACTGTAACAGTCCCCGTCCAGAGCCATACTGTAACTGTCCCCGTCCAGAGCCATAACGTAACTGTCCCCGTCCAGAGCCATACTGTAACTGTCCCCGTCCAGAGCCATACTGTAACTGTCCCCGTCCAGAGCCATACTGTAACTGTCCCCGTCCAGAGCCATACTGTAACTGTCCCCGTCCAGAGCCATACTGTAACTGTCCCCGTCCAGAGCCATACTTTAACTGTCCCCGTCCAGAGCCATACTGGAACTGTCCCCGTCCAGAGCCATACTGTAACTGTCCCCGTCCAGAGCCATACTGTAACTGTCCCCGTCCAGAGCCATACTGTAACTGTCCCCGTCCAGAGCCATACTGGAACTGTCCCCATCCAGAGCCATACTGTAACAGTCCCCGTCCAGAGCCATACTGTAACTCCCCGTCCAGAGCCATACTGTAACAGTCCCCGTCCAGAGCCATACTGTAACTGTCCCCTTCCAGAGCCATACTGTAACAGTCCCGTCCCCGTCCAGAGCCATACTGTAACTGTCCCCTTCCAGAGCCATACTGTAACAGTCCCCGTCCCCGTCCAGAGCCATACTGTAACAGTCCCGTCCCCGTCCAGAGCCATACTGTAACTGTCCCCTTCCAGAGCCATACTGTAACAGTCCCCGTCCCCGTCCAGAGCCATACTGTAACTGTCCCCGTCCAGAGCCATAACGTAACTCTCCCCGTCCAGAGCCATAACGTAATTGTCCCCGTCCAGAGCCATACTGTAACAGTCCCCGTCCAGAGCCATACTGTAACTGTCCCCGTCCAGAGCCATACTGTAACTGTCCCCGTCCAGAGCCATACTGTAACAGTCCCCGTCCAGAGCCATACTGTAACAGTCCCCGTCCCCGTCCAGAGCCATACTGTAACTGTCCCCGTCCAGAGCCATACTGGAACAGTCCCCGTCCAGAGCCATAACGTAACTGTCCCCGTTCAGAGCCATACTGTAACTGTCCCCGTCCAGAGCCATACTGTAACAGTCCCCGTCCCCGTCCAGAGCCATAACGTAACTGTCCCCGTCCAGAGCCATACTGTAACTGTCCCCGTCCAGAGCCATACTGTCCCCGTCCAGAGCCAAAACGTAACTGTCCCCGTCCAGAGCCATAACGTAACTGTCCCCGTCCAGAGCCATACTGTAACTGTCCCCGTCCAGAGCCATACTGTAACTGTCCCCGTCCAGAGCCATACTGTAACTGTCCCCGTCCAGAGCCATACTGTAACAGTCCCCGTCCAGAGCCATACTGTAACAGTCCCCGTCCAGAGCCATACTGTAACTGTCCCCGTCCAGAGCCATACCGTAACTGTCCCCGTCCCCGTCCAGAGCCATAACGTAACTGTCCCCGTTCAGAGCCATAACGTAACTGTCCCCGTCCAGAGCCATACTGTAACTGTCCCCGTCCAGAGCCATACTGTAACTGTCCCCGTCCAAAGCCATACTGTAACTGTCCCCGTCTAGAGCCATACTATAACAGTCCCCGTCCAGAGCCATACTGTAACTGTCCCCGTACAGAGCCATAACGTAACTGTCCCCGTCCAGAGCCATACTGTAACTGTCCCCGTCCAGAGCCATACTGTAACTGTCCCCGTCCAGAGCCATACTGTAACTGTCCCCGTCCAGAGCCATATTGTAACTGTCCCCGTCCAGAGCCATACTGTAACTGTCCCCGTCCAGAGCCATACTTTAACTGTCCCCGCCCAGAGCCATACTGTAACTGTCCCCGTCCAGAGCCATACTGTAACTGTCCCCGTCCAGAGCCATACTGTAACTGTCCCCGTCCAGAGCCATACTGGAACTGTCCCCGTCCAGAACCATACTGTAACAGTCCCCGTCCAGAGCCATACTGTAACTGTCCCCGTCCAGAGCCATACTGTAACTGTCCCCGTCCAGAGCCATACTGTAACTGTCCCCGTCCAGAGCCATACTGTAACTGTCCCCGTCCAGAGCCATACTGTAACTGTCCCCGTCCAGAGCCATACTGTAACATTCCCGTCCCTGTCCAGAGCCATACTGTAACTGTCCCCTTCCAGAGCCATACTGTAACAGTCCCCGTCCCCGTCCAGAGCCATACTGTAACTGTCCCCGTCCAGAGCCATACTGTAACTGTCCCCGTCCCCGTCCAGAGCCATAACGTAACTGTCCCCGTTCAGAGCCATACTGTAACTGTCCCCGTCCAGAGCCATACTGTAACAGTCCCCGTCCCCGTCCAGAGCCATAACCTAACTGTCCCCGTCCAGAGCCATAACGTAACTGTCCCCGTCCAGAGCCATAACGTAACTGTCCCCGTCCAGAGCCATACTGTAACTGTCCCCGTCCAGAGCCATACTGTAACTGTCCCCGTCCAGAGCCATACTGTAACAGTCCACGTCCAGAGCCATACTGTAACAGTCCCCGTCCAGAGCCATACTGTAACTGTCCCCGTCCAGAGCCATACCGTAACTGTCCCCGTCCCCGTCCAGAGCCATAACGTAACTGTCCCCTTCCCCGTCCAGAGCCATAACGTAACTGTCCCCGTCCAGAGCCATACTGTAACTGTCCCCGTCCAGAGCCATACTGTAACTGTCCCCGTCCAGAGCCATACTGTAACTGTCCCCGTCTAGAGCCATACTGTAACAGTCCCCGTCCAGAGCCATACTGTAACTGTCCCCGTCCAGAGCCATAACGTAACTGTCCCCGCCCAGAGCCATACTGGAACTGTCCCCGTCCAGAGCCATACTGTAACTGTCCCCGTCCAGAGCCATACTGTAACTGTCCCCGTCCAGAGCCATACTGGAACTGTCCCCGTCCAGAGCCATACTGTAACAGTCCCCGTCCAGAGCCATACTGTAACTGTCCCCGTCCAGAGCCATACTGTAACTGTCCCCGTCCAGAGCCATAACGTAACTGTCCCAGCCCAGAGCCATACTGGAACTGTCCCCGTCAAGAGCCATACTGTAACTGTCCCCGTCCAGAGCCATACTGTAACTGTCCCCGTCCAGAGCCATACAGGAACTGTCCCCGTCCAGAGCCATACTGTAACAGTCCCGTCCCCGTCCAGAGCCATACTGTAACTGTCCCCGTCCTGAGCCATACTGTAACTGTCCCCGTCCCCGTCCAGAGCCATAACGTAACTGTCCCCGTTCAGAGCCATACTGTAACTGTCCCCGTCCAGAGCCATACTGTAACAGTCCCCGTCCCCGTCCAGAGCCATAACGTAACTGTCCCCGTCCAGAGCCATAACGTAACTGTCCCCGTCCAGAGCCATAACGTAACTGTCCCCGTCCAGAGCCATACTGTAACTGTCCCCGTCCAGAGCCATACTGTAACAGTCCACGTCCAGAGCCATACTGTAACAGTCCCCGTCCAGAGCCATACTGTAACTGTCCCCGTCCAGAGCCATACCGTAACTGTCCCCGTCCCCGTCCAGAGCCATAACGTAACTGTCCCCTTCCCCGTCCAGAGCCATAACGTAACTGTCCCCGTCCAGAGCCATACCGTAACTGTCCCCGTCCAGAGCCATACTGTAACTGTCCCCGTCCAGAGCCATACTGTAACTGTCCCCGTCCAGAGCCATACTGTAACTGTCCCCGTCTAGAGCCATACTGTAACAGTCCCCGTCCAGAGCCATACTGTAACTGTCCCCGTCCAGAGCCATAACGTAACTGTCCCCGTCCAGAGCCATACTGTAACTGTCCCCGTCCAGAGCCATACTGTAACTGTCCCCGTCCAGAGCCATACTGTAACTGTCCCCGTCCAGAGCCATACTGTAACTGTCCCCGTCCAGAGCCATACTGTAACTGTCCCCGTCCAGAGCCATACTGTAACTGTCCCCGTCCAGAGCCATACTTTAACTGTCCCCGTCCAGAGCCATACTGGAACTGTCCCCGTCCAGAGCCATACTGTAACTGTCCCCGTCCAGAGCCATACTGTAACTGTCCCCGTCCAGAGCCATACTGTAACTGTCCCCGTCCAGAGCCATACTGGAACTGTCCCCGTCCAGAGCCATACTGTAACAGTCCCCGTCCAGAGCCATACTGTAACTGTCCCCTTCCAGAGCCATACTGTAACAGTCCCGTCCCCGTCAAAAGCCATACTGTAACTGTCCCCTTCCAGAGCCATACTGTAACAGTCCCCGACCCCGTCCAGAGCCATACTGTAACTGTCCCCGTCCAGAGCCATAACGTAACTCTCCCCGTCCAGAGCCATAACGTAATTGTCCCCGTCCAGAGCCATACTGTAACAGTCCCCGTCCAGAGCCATACTGTAACTGTCCCCGTCCAGAGCCATACTGTAACTGTCCCCGTCCAGAGCCATACTGTAACAGTCCCCGTCCCCGTCCAGAGCCATACTGTAACTGTCCCCGTCCAGAGCCATACTGTAACAGTCCCCGTCCCCGTCCAGAGCCATAACGTAACTGTCCCCGTTCAGAGCCATACTGTCCCCGTCCAGAGCCATACTGTAACAGTCCCCGTCCCCGTCCAGAGCCATAACGTAACTGTCCCCGTCCAGAGCCATAACGTAACTGTCCCCGTCCAGAGCCATACTGTTCCCGTCCAGAGCCATAACGTAACTGTCCCCGTCCAGAGCCATAACGTAACTGTCCCCGTCCAGAGCCATACTGTAACTGTCCCCGTCCAGAGCCATACTGTAACTGTCCCCGTCCAGAGCCATACTGTAACTGTCACCGTCCAGAGCCATACTGTAACAGTCCCCGTCCAGAGCCATACTGTAACAGTCCCCGTCCAGAGCCATACTGTAACTGTCCCCGTCCAGAGCCATACCGTAACTGTCCCCGTCCCCGTCCAGAGCCATAACGTAACTGTCCCCGTCCCCGTCCAGAGCCATAACGTAACTGTCCCCGTCCAGAGCCATAACGTAACTGTCCCCGTCCAGAGCCATACTGTAACTGTCCCCGTCCAGAGCCATACTGTAACTGTCCCCGTCCAGAGCCATACTGTAACTGTCCCCGTCTAGAGCCATACTGTAACAGTCCCCGTCCAGAGCCATACTGTAACTGTCCCCGTCCAGAGCCATAACGTAACTGTCCCCGTCCAGAGCCATACTGTAACTGTCCCCGTCCAGAGCCATACTGTACCTGTCCCCGTCCAGAGCCATACTGTAACTGTCCCCGTCCAGAGCCATACTTTAACTGTCCCCGTCCAGAGCCATACTGGAACTGTCCCCGTCCAGAGCCATACTGTAACTGTCCCCGTCCAGAGCCATACTGTAACTGTCCCCGTCCAGAGCCATACTGTAACTGTCCCCATCCAGAGCCATACTGGAACTGTCCCCGTCCAGAGCCATACTGTAACAGTCCCCGTCCAGAGCCATACTGTAACTGTCCCCTTCCAGAGCCATACTGTAACAGTCCCGTCCCCGTCAAAAGCCATACTGTAACTGTCCCCTTCCAGAGCCATACTGTAACAGTCCCCGACCCCGTCCAGAGCCATACTGTAACTGTCCCCGTCCAGAGCCATAACGTAACTCTCCCCGTCCAGAGCCATAACGTAATTGTCCCCGTCCAGAGCCATACTGTAACAGTCCCCGTCCAGAGCCATACTGTAACTGTCCCCGTCCAGAGCCATACTGTAACTGTCCCCGTCCAGAGCCATACTGTAACAGTCCCCGTCCCCGTCCAGAGCCATACTGTAACTGTCCCCGTCCAGAGCCATACTGTAACAGTCCCCGTCCCCGTCCAGAGCCATAACGTAACTGTCCCCGTTCAGAGCCATACTGTAACTGTCCCCGTCCAGAGCCATACTGTAACAGTCCCCGTCCCCGTCCAGAGCCATAACGTAACTGTCCCCGTCCAGAGCCATAACGTAACTGTCCCCGTCCAGAGCCATACTGTTCCCGTCCAGAGCCATAACGTAACTGTCCCCGTCCAGAGCCATAACGTAACTGTCCCCGTCCAGAGCCATACTGTAACTGTCCCCGTCCAGAGCCATACTGTAACTGTCCCCGTCCAGAGCCATACTGTAACTGTCACCGTCCAGAGCCATACTGTAACAGTCCCCGTCCAGAGCCATACTGTAACAGTCCCCGTCCAGAGCCATACTGTAACTGTCCCCGTCCAGAGCCATACCGTAACTGTCCCCGTCCCCGTCCAGAGCCATAACGTAACTGTCCCCGTCCCCGTCCAGAGCCATAACGTAACTGTCCCCGTCCAGAGCCATAACGTAACTGTCCCCGTCCAGAGCCATACTGTAACTGTCCCCGTCCAGAGCCATACTGTAACTGTCCCCGTCCAGAGCCATACTGTAACTGTCCCCGTCTAGAGCCATACTGTAACAGTCCCCGTCCAGAGCCATACTGTAACTGTCCCCGTCCAGAGCCATAACGTAACTGTCCCCGTCCAGAGCCATACTGTAACTGTCCCCGTCCAGAGCCATACTGTAACTGTCCCCGTCCAGAGCCATACTGTAACTGTCCCCGTCCAGAGCCATACTTTAACTGTCCCCGTCCAGAGCCATACTGGAACTGTCCCCGTCCAGAGCCATACTGTAACTGTCCCCGTCCAGAGCCATACTGTAACTGTCCCCGTCCAGAGCCATACTGTAACTGTCCCCATCCAGAGCCATACTGGAACTGTCCCCGTCCAGAGCCATACTGTAACAGTCCCCGTCCAGAGCCATACTGTAACTGTCCCCGTCCAGAGCCATACTGTAACTGTCCCCGTCCAGAGCCATACTGTAACTGTCCCCGTCCAGAGCCATACTGTAACTGTCCCCGTCCAGAGCCATACTGTAACTGTCCCCGTCCAGAGCCATACTGTAACTGTCCCCGTCCAGAGCCATACTGTAACTGTCCCCGTCCAGAGCCATACTGTAACTGTCCCCGTCCAGAGCCATACTGTCACTGTCCCCGTCCAGAGCCATACTGTAACTGTCCCCGTCCAGAGCCATACTGTAACTGTCCCCGTCCAGAGCCATACTGTAACTGTCCCCGTACAGAGCCATACTGTAACTGTCCCCGTCCAGAGCCATACTGTAACAGTCCCCGTCCAGAGCCATACTGTAACTGTCCCCGTCCAGAGCCATACTGTAACTGTCCCCGTCTGCAGTCTGCAGGCTCCTGAGGGCTCACTGAGAGAGAGGGCCCCAGCTGCAGAACAAAAGCATCTTTGTGAGTGATTGAAACCACATTTTCTCCTCCCTCTCCTCTCCTCCCTCTTCCCAGCTACGCCAGACCGTTCGAACCCACTGAAAACAATCAACGTCAAAAGTTTAAAATAATACCCAGAAAAACCTCCCTGCAGATATCATGAGCACATAGCGGTGGTCTACGTCTCACATACACACACACAGTCATTGCCAACACTTCGTCTAGCTCTCCCAAATTCTCACTTTCAACCTGACCTATCTCTCTCTCTCTTTCTCTCCTTCCCTTGTCCCTTTCCCTTCCTTCCCTCCCTCTTCTCCCATCATTCCCCCTTCTCCATTCCCTTCTTTCCTTCTCTCTTTTTTATTGTTCTTCTTGCTAGAGTCAGTGTGTTGTACTGTGTTGTGTTGTTCTGTGTATGTTGTGTTGTATTTTCCTACATATAGAGCTGAGTAAAGAGTTCCCACCATATGTTGTGTAGACCCAACTACAGGTAACTGCCAAAATAAAGGAAACACCAACATAAAGTGTCTTAATAAGGATTTGGACCACCACGAGCTGCCAGAACAGTTTCAGTGTGCCTTGGCATTGATTCTACAAGTGTCTAGATCTCTATTGGAGGGATGGGACACCATTCTTCCACAAGAAATTCCATAATTTGGTGTTTTGTTGATGGTGGTGGAAAACACTGCCTCAGACGTCACTCCAGAATCTCCCATAAGTGTTCAACTGGGCCGGAATCTGGTGACTGAGACCCACACACTTTAAACCCCCTATGCTCCTTTATGACACCTCTTTCAAAGACACTGAGATCTCTTCTTCTGACATGGTAGCAATAATAACAGGCAACTGGGCGTATTTATACATGATCATAAGCATGGTGAGATGTCAATTGCTTAATTAACTCAGGAACCACACCTGTGTGGAAGCACCTGCATTCAATATACCTTTATTTTGGCCTGTTACCTGTATACGCATTAGGATCACTCTGCAGTCTTCATTGTATGGGAAAGAGTTCCCAAGGGAAGTACAGTACCATAGACAGTTTATTGGCTGCCTGGACATGCGGCCAACCCAAAATTTGAACATACTGGGTTAAAATATTTGTACAAGTAGTCCTATCCTGTTTTGCATGCTGTGCCTGTTTGACCCAGTATAGCAGCTTTCTGGGCTGTGTTTCATGTTTCATCCATTGGAAGGTGATTTGAGAGGAGCGGGCAAACAGAGGTGTGGAATGTTTAGGGCCAGTGCCATTGGCTGGTTGTCAGATGATGAGCTGGCATATTGAGCTGCCGATGGCAACACATCATATCTCAGGAGTAGGGCAAGATAATTTCCTGACCATGTGACTTGACCAGGGAAAAGTATGGGAGGGATTTATATGTAGGGGCAGGAGTTTAACCTGGTCAGGTCATGCTTTAGGGAAAAACTCCTGTTCCCACTCATGAGGTGCAGAGCAGAGAGATGTGTAATAATATAGAGGAATCAAATCAAATCAAGTGTTATTTGTCATATGCTTCATGAATGACAGGTATAGACTAACAGTGAAGTGCTTAATTACGGGTCCTTTCCAACAATGCACGAGGAATAAATACACAGTGAATAACGAACAAGAATAATGAGTACAAATAACATGGCTATGTATAGGGAGTAGCAGTACTGAATCGATGTGCAGGGGTACGAGGTAATTAAGGTGGTTACGGTATGTACATATAGGTAGGGGTAAAGTGAATAGACAACAGGATAGATAACAGACAGTAGCAGCAGCGTATGTGGTGAGTGTGAAAGTGAGTGTGTGTGAGTATGAATGTGTCTGTTGCATCAGTATGCATGTGTGCGCGTGTTATGTTTGTATGGGTGAATGTAGTGTGTGTGTGTGTGTGGCTCTGGCAGCTCAGGACAGACGGGCGGCTCTGGCAGCTCAGGACAGACGGGCGGCTCTGGCAGCTCAGGACAGACGGGCGACTCTGGCAGCTCAGGACAGACGGGAGACTCTGGCAGCTCAGGACAGACGGGAGACTCTGGCAGCTCAGGACAGACGGGAGACTCTGGCAGCTCAGGACAGACGGGAGACTCTGGCAGCTCAGGACAGACGGGAGACTCTGGCAGCTCAGGACAGACGGGAGACTCTGGCAGCTCAGGACAGACGGGAGGCTCTGGCAGCTCAGGACAGACGGGAGGCTCTGGCAGCTCAGGACAGACGGGCGGCTCTGGCAGCTCAGGACAGACGGGAGAACGGGAGACTCTGGCAGCTCAGGACAGACGGGAGGCTCTGGCAGCTCAGGACAGACGGGAGACTCTGGCAGCTCAGGACAGACGGGAGACTCTGGCAGCTCAGGACAGACGGGCGGCTCTGGCAGCTCAGAACAGACGGGAGGCTCTGGCAGCTCAGGACAGACGGGCGGCTCTGGCAGCTCAGGACAAACGGGAGAACGGGAGACTCTGGCAGCTCGGTACAGGAGGGAGCACCTGGAGGAAGGAGACGGAGAGACAGCCTGGTGCGTGGGGCTGCCACCGGAGGCTTGGTGCATGGAGGAGGCACCGGGTAGACCGGACCGTGGAGGCGCACTGGAGGTCTTGAGCACCGATCCTGCACAACCCTACCTGGCTGGATACTCTCCGTCGCCAGGCCAGTGCGGCTAGGTGGAACAGACCGCACTGGGCTGTGTTGGCGAACCGGGGACACCGTGCGTAGGGCTGGGTGCCATGTACCCCGACCCGAGGAGACGCACTGGAGACTAGATGCGCTGAGCCGGCTTCATGGCACCTGGCTCGATGCCCACTCTAGCCCGACCGATACGAGGCGCTGCGATGTAACGCACCGGGCTATGCCTGCGTACCGGGGACACCGTGCACCTCACGGCATAACACGGTGCCTGCTCGGTCCACCTCTCTCCACGGTAAGCACGGGGAGTTGGCTCAGGTCTCCTACCTGACTTAGCCACACTCCCCGTGTCCCCCCACCCAAGAAATGTTTGGGGCTGCCTCTCGTCCCAGCTGCGCTGCGGTGCTGTCTCTTCATACCACCGCCGCTCAGCTTTCGCTGCCTCCAGCTCTGCCTTGGGGCGGCGATATTCCCCAGCCTGTGCCCGTGGTCCTTCTCCGTCCATAATCTCCTCCCATGTCCACGAGTCCAGAGATTTCTGCTGCTGCCCGATACCACGCTGCTTGGTCCTTGGTTAGTGGGTGATTCGGTAACGTTCGTCGTGGGTGGAAGAAGAGGAGGACCAATGCGCAGCGTGGTAAGTGTCCATATTGTTTTATTGAGAATACTGAACAAAAAAAATAAAACGACAAAACGAACAGTCCTGAACAGTGAAGCAAAACACAGAACAGAAAATAATCACCCACACCACACAGGTGGGAAAAGACTACCTAAGTATGATTCTCAATCAGAGACAATGAACGACACCTGCCTCTGATTGAGAACCATACCAGGCCAAACAAATCAAATCAAATCAAATTTTATTTGTCACATACACATGGCCTTGGTGGAAGAATGGGGTAACATCTCACAGCAAGAACTGGCAACACAAAACGACACATAGAAAAACTAACAGACTACCCACCCAACTCACGCCCTGACCATACTAAAACAAAGACATAACAAAATAACTAAGGTCAGAACGTGACAGACACTAACAGCTTACAGACGGTAGGCAATTAAGGTCACAGTTATGAAAACTTAGAACACTAAAGAGGCCTTTCTACTGACTCAGAAAAACACCAAAAGAAAGATGCCCAGGGTCACTGCTCATCTGCGTGAACGCGCCTTAGGCATGCTGCAAAGAGGCATGAGGACTGCAGATGTGGCCAGGGCAATAAATTGCCATGTCCATACTGTGAGACATCTAAGACAGCACTACAGGGAGACAGAACGGACAGCTGATCATCCTCGCAGTGGCAGACCACGTGTAACAACACCTGCACAGGATCGGTACATCTGAACATCACACCTGCGGGACAAGTACAGGATGGCAACAACAACTGCCCGAGTTACACCAGGAACGCACAATCCCTCCATCAGTGCTCAGACTGTCCGCAAAAGGCTGAGAGAGGCTGGACTAAGGGCTTGTAGGCCTGTTGTAAGGTAGGACCTCACCGAGGAGTCGCAGTTTTGTCTCAACAGGGGTGATGGTCGGATTCGCGTTTATCGTCGAAGGACTGAGCGTTACACCGAGGCTTGTACTCTGGAGCAGGATCGATTTGGAGGTAGAGGGTCCGTCATGGTCTGGGGCAGTGTGTCACAACATCATCGGACTGAGCTTGTTGTCATTGCAGGCAATCTCAACACTGTCCGTTACAGGGAAGACATCCTCCTCCCTCACAAATGTCCAGGAAATTACAGGTGCCTTGGTGGAAGAATGGGGTAACATCTCTAAGCAAGAACTGGCAAATCTGGTGCAGTCCATGACGAGGAGATGCACTGCAGTACTTAATGCAGCTGGTGGCCACACCAGATACTGACGGTTACTTTTGATTTTGACCACCCCTTTGCTCAGGGACACATTATTCCATTTCTGTTAGTCAAATGTCTGGAACTTGTTTAGTTTATGTCTCAGTTGTTGAATCTTGTTATGTTCATACAAATATTTACAAATGTTAAGTTTGCTGAAAGTAAACGCAGTTGACAGTGAGAGGGCGTTTCTTATTTTGCTGAGTACATATATACACTGAGTGTACAAACCATATGTTAAGGTTTTCTTCCGGTGAAGGAAAGGCGGACCAAAATGCAGGGTGGTTATTACGATACATGTTTGATAAAAGATAAACACGAACAATACACGTAACGTGAAAACCTAAACAGCCTATTCTGGTGCAAACTAACACAGAGACAGGAACAATCACCCACGAAACACTCAAAGAATATGGCTGCCTAAATATGGTTCCCAATCAGAGACAACGATAAACACCTGCTTCTGATTGAGAACCACTCTAGGCAACCCTAGACTTACCTAGACAACTCTACTAACCACAATCCCATGACCTACAAAAACCCCAAGACAAAACACACCACATAAATAACCCATGTCACACCCTGGCCTGAGCAAAATAATAAAGAAAACACAAAATACTAAGACCAGGGCGTGACACCATAAGAAACATGTTGTTTCTATGACAGACTGACCAGGATAATCCAGGTGAAAGCTATGATCTGTTATTGATGTCACCCCTTAAATCCACTCCAATCAGTGTAGATGAAGGGGAGGAGACAGGTTAAAAAATGATTTTTAAGCCTTGAGACATGGATTGTGTATTTTGTTTAGCAGTCTTGTTTAGCAGTCTTGTTCGTGACTTGGTGAACCTGCTGCTCTCTACTACACACCTTATTGTAGGCTAGTAAAGCAGTGTGGACCTGAACATACATTTGTCAGGTCTCAAACATTGTTACTATAATAATAGTTTGTGCCGGAGCAGTTAAGTGTGCAGACCCTATCATTATGTTAGTCATGGTCTTTCAGAGTATGGCCTACAAAACGTTAGTAGGATCATGGGAGTTTGTTTTTAAAAGAGCCACCTCAAAGCATTTATATTTAGTGTTCTCAGTGTTTTTACCCTACAAAGCTTGCTTTGTTTTCAGCTGCTTCAAATGGGTAACATGTGTTAAGAATATAATCTGACTGATTTATTGATTAAATGACACCTGTGCACCCTAAACATCTTTATAAGAGAAAGGATGGGCTACAGTTGACCTAGTGTCAAGATCCAGTAACAGGGTGATTTATTTGTGAGACAAATTGAATATGATTTGGCATGCGTGTGTTGTTGAACTTCAAGCCTCTCTCTCTCTGAAAAATGCAGACTATTTTGTTTGAAAGCGCTTAAAGATGATTTACCGCGGCAATTTACTTCGCGCTCCCGCCAGTCCTTCACACGTCAATCACACCAACGACTCTCATCAATTTCGCTACCAGGCCAGGTGCGCCTTGCGCTAGGATGAGGCTGCGCGAATGGCGTGAATGGGGCTTTTCAACTGTTTGATATACGATAACGACAAGAGTTGCGGAGGCTATACACAATTAATTGTTTGTGTAGCCTACCTAAACGCAATTTTAACATGAACCATTTGTTAAAATGAGAGGATCAGATATGCATAAAGTAGGCCTAGGCTAGCCTATTCGGATAAATTATTTTAAATGATTAAGATTATTTATGATTATTGTTAAAAATGTGGTGATACATTAATTTCACAGTTACAATGTCTGATTATTGTTTATTGGGCTGGTAGCCCTATATTATTCTACTTCGGTAATAAACATTGATATCATAATCCTAATTATCATATTGAGGCATGCATAATAATATGTAGCGCATCTGAAATAATCTGAGATCCCGTCTCTGGTTCGAGGTTAGGGATTTGTGCCTGGAGGAAGCGCAGTATTCAGTGCTGACTGAAGTTTCCTGTCTAGCAGACTGGAGCTGTCTCCAGACAAGCGTTTGAGAGGAGAAAGAGAGGGAAGGTAAGAAAGAGAGGGTTGAGTGAGGTATGGGCATGGTTAATGATGTCCAAAGTTTCTAAACTGAATTTTCTGCAACAGCTGACAAATCGGGAGTTTGGAAAGTTTAAAAACGTCTTTGGTCACTTTGTAAAGAGCCGAGCTGTAACTGTCAAACCTCTGTAAGCGTTCGGAAAGTTGCACCCGAGACATAGACTGTTCTGGGGACTGCCCTTAGAGCTCGAATTTACATCTGCGCTGCACTGACAGGCGGAGGAACGGCACAGACTGAACTAGTGTCGCCGAAGGGGTTCGCTTTGAAAGGAGAGAAAAACTTATCGGATAAAGTCCTAAATCCACTTTTGCATCGAGAAATGCGCTAAAACTATTCCATGAAGGACTTTATGGAGACGAGAAAAAGAGTTGTGTCTTCGAGACGCGAAAGTTAGATAAGAGGAGAGCAGAAGTGGAGTGGAGATCACCGGAGAGTGAGAGGAGAGTCTACCTGGAAAAAGGGGTCAGATAATGAATTAGCGAACACGGAGTGACCTGTGTCCCACTCCCAGCCCAAACTAAGTAAGTGGATTTGGGAGTTCTTGTCCATCTCCTTGCCTTTTGCTTTCTTATAAATCGAGTTTGAACAGGACCCACAGGGTTGAGTCGGGCTGGCTTAGGGTGAGCATGCATGGACTCGTTAGGTAAACATAATGTGAAGATGCCTCAGTTTAACACAGCTGTGTACACTGGAGGACTTTGTCAACTTCATAAGGTTTTCTAACATAGTTAAATGTTTTATAATAGCTTAAGTCATTAAAAGTTTGATAACATTTCGATTTTATTATCATATCACCTTTGTAGGATGCACATATTTCAGATGCAATTGAGATAATATGCTACTGTAACTGTAAAGCCATCTCAGATGACTAAAAGTGCAGAAGCCCATTGAATAGATAGAATTTAGTTGACCAAGGTGAAATCAATTATGGCCAAGAAAGTTCTAGAATGATTCCAGATATTCATGACTCATGAGAAAGGAGAAGTGGAGATTTGTGTCACATGAGAGTACAATACAGGAAATATGAATAGCCTATGTGAATGGCTAATAGGCTGTGCTATATATTGAGCTGTGACAGAGGCCTTGCGTGTGTGTTGCATGAGGAGTGTGAGGGTGCGGAGGCACAGCTGTCCTACAGAGGTGGTCACGAACATGCAGCTGAGCTGGCACTCTCAAATCCCTCGAAGTTGGCTAACTTCTGAACTTTATACATTGTTAGGATTCTGAAACATTTTCAACATTCTGAAGAAAGGGTAATTTATGAGATGTAAATACTCAGTACAAACACTGCATGGTAGTTCAATTTTTTTGTTTGTTTGGTAGATTTTCTCTCCTTTTTCTGTTTCCATGCTGAGGGTGCTCTGCTTTTTGGGGTACTGAGCATGATCTATGATTGGTGTGCTGAGCATGATCTATGATTGGTGTGCTGAGCATGATCTATGATTGGTGTGCTGAGCATGATCTGTGATTGGTGTGCTGAGCATGATCTATGATTGGTGTGCTGAGCATGATCTATGATTGGTGTGCTGAGCATGATCTATGATTGGTGTGCTGAGCATGATCTATGATTGGTGTGCTGAGCATGACCTATGATTGGTGTGCTGAGCATGATCTATGATTGGTGTGCTGAGCATGATCTATGATTGGTGTGCGAGCATGATCTATGATTGGTGTGCTGAGCATGATCTATGATTGGTGTGCTGAGCATGATCTATGATTGGTGTGCTGAGCATGATCTACTGTTTTTGTCTTGTAACACTAGAGACAAAACGTGCCATCTGAGAGTAGATGTAGGTTTTCTGACTATATCTCCATTTAAATGTCTCAGGCTTGACTCCTGTTCCCCCAGCCCCAGTGAGCCAATGGATGTGGAGAGGGGCCCTCCTGTCAGCTCACCTGAGCCCCCTGATGATGGGGACCCATGTCCCCCCACGGACAACCCAGTCCCCACCCCCAGTCCAACCCCCACACCCACCACAGGTGAGTGATCTGTAGTGTCATTTACAGTACTCCAGGTCTAAGGGAAGGTAATGTCACTGCACGATGCTAAGCTTCTTTGAAAAGTGCCATCCTATACATAAGGACAGAGCAGGAAATAAGGAGGCCCCATTCAAATACTATAAACATGTATCCTTCCTTGGAGTCTGAAAGAGAAGAGGACGCCACATCAGGTAACTGAGATGCATTGTCAATTGTGCAGTACTACATGCACATGCAATGTTTGCCTGTGTGTTTGAGATTGTGTGTGTGTGTGTGATGAGTTGGAACATGCCTGTCTAAGTGGAGGGGGGACGTGATTACCATCAACAGTGATTGTCTGGATGTTGAAAGGCCTCTGCTATGGTTTGGAGTGTGGTGTGTGTGAGCTTAACTAAGACAGGTAGATGAGCGGCATGTGAGAGTGTGGTGTGTGTGAGCTTAACTAAGACAGGTAGATGAGCGGCATGTGAGTGTGTGGTTGTGTGTGAGCTTAACTAAGACAGGTAGATGAGCAGCATGTGAGTGTGTGGTTGTGTGTGGTTGTGTGTGAGCTTAACTAAGACAGGTAGATGTGCGGCATGTGAGTGTGTGGTTGTGTGTGAGCTTAACTAAGACAGGTAGATGAGCGGCATGTGAGAGTGTGGTGTGTGTGAGCTTAACTAAGACAGGTAGATGAGCGGCATGTGAGTGTGTGGTTGTGTGTGAGCTTAACTAAGACAGGTAGATGAGCGGCATGTGAGTGTGTGGTTATGTGTGGTTGTGTGTGAGCTTAACTAAGACAGGTAGATGAGCGGCATGTGAGTGTGTGGTTGTGTGTGAGCTTAACTAAGACAGGTAGATGAGCGGCATGTGAGAGTGTGGTGTGTGTGAGCTTAACTAAGACAGGTAGATGAGCGGCATGTGAGAGTGTGGTGTGTGTGAGCTTAACTAAGACAGGTAGATGAGCGGCATGTGAGAGTGTGGTTGTGTGTGAGCCTAACTAAGACAGGTAGATGAGCGGCATGTGAGTGTGTGGTTGTGTGTGGTTGTGTGTGAGCTTAACTAAGACAGGTAGATGAGCGGCATGTGAGAGTGTGGTGTGTGTGAGCTTAACTAAGACAGGTAGATGAGCGGCATGTGAGTGTGTGGTTGTGTGTGAGCTTAACTAAGACAGGTAGATGAGCAGCATGTGAGTGTGTGGTTGTGTGTGGTTGTGTGTGAGCTTAACTAAGACAGGTAGATGAGCGGCATGTGAGTGTGTGGTTGTGTGTGAGCTTAACTAAGACAGGTAGATGAGCGGCATGTGAGAGTGTGGTGTGTGTGAGCTTAACTAAGACAGGTAGATGAGCGGCATGTGAGTGTGTGGTTGTGTGTGAGCTTAACTAAGACAGGTAGATGAGCGGCATGTGAGTGTGTGGTTATGTGTGGTTGTGTGTGAGCTTAACTAAGACAGGTAGATGAGCGGCATGTGAGTGTGTGGTTGTGTGTGAGCTTAACTAAGACAGGTAGATGAGCGGCATGTGAGAGTGTGGTTGTGTGTGAGCCTAACTAAGACAGGTAGATGAGCGGCATGTGAGAGTGTGGTTGTGTGTGAGCCTAACTAAGACAGGTAGATGAGCGGCATGTGAGAGTGTGGTTGTGTGTGAGCCTAACTAAGACAGGTAGATGAGCGGCATGTGAGTGTGTTTTTGTGTGTGAGCCTAACTAAGACAGGTAGATGAGCGGCATGTGAGTGTGTGGTTATGTGAGCTTAACTAAGACAGGTAGATGAGCGGCATGTGAGAGTGTGGTTGTGTGTGAGCTTAACTAAGACAGGTAGATGAGCGGCATGTGAGTGTGTTTTTGTGTGTGAGCCTAACTAAGACAGGTAGATGAGCGGCATGTGAGAGTGTGGTTGTGCGTGTATGCATGTGCATGTGTGTGTATATGGCATGTATTCATTGATGTGAGAGAGAGAAAAAGAGAGAGGGAGAGCGAGAGAGAAAAAGAGAGTGAGAAAGAGATACATATAATCACAAGAAGACTGAGAGAAAATAATCCCTGTCAGAGTGAGGGGCTGGTGTGTGTATACTATATGTGTGTGTCTGTATTACACAGTCCTGTGTGGCTCACTCGGTAGAGCATAGCACTTGCAATGCCAGGGTTGTGGGTTCGATTCCCATGGGGGACAAGTATGAAAATGCATGTACTGTAAGTCGCTCTGGATAAGAGAATTTGGCGACTGCTAAATTACGTGCATATGAATCATATTATGTGTGCTTAGTAATGAGAGAGAAGGCTTCTTCACTCATGTGATCCCTGAAAGGGGGATGGTTGTGTGTGTTGCTCTAAGTAATGTCTTAGTGGAGTAGACATAGAGACAGTTTGTACAGTAGGTGAAGATTCTCCCTTCCTTCCAGGACACCTAACTAAGCTCACTGTCAAACCAACAATAAGAATACTGTGCACACGTGTTGTGAGCTACAGCACATGCAAGGGACAGGCCTGAGAGCCTGGAATTCCAAACCCAGGAATAGGTCACCTGGGAATTTTGGGAATGGCAGTTCTCGTTGTCTTCTGAAGCGTGACAAAGAGTCTGGTCATGGTGAGATTCATTGACGGGTGTGTGTCTATGTTTTTATTGGCTAGAATTGTCTTCATTTGTTTCATCTCTATTTGCATCCAAAGTCTCCAGGAAGTCCTGGTAAGAGTACAGAGCTGTTTAAGATCGAGGGAGGTGTGGTTAGGAGTTAGGGAAGTGAAATGGGATGTCAAGTGGTTTGTTGCCATGGGAACCCGCCACAAAAATCCTCTGTGGTGGGAGGAGACTTCTACAGGGCAAGTCTCGACCCAGAACATTAGGATCTAGATTTTAGAAGAACACAATAACATATGAACATGTGGATGCATGTGTGTCTGTCTACCACACACATGCACAAGCGCACACACCACACCACACACCTCCGAAGCTTTGTGACTAATCATCAGAAATGTAAGTAGGCCAGCATTTCCCAAACTATGGGTCACAACCCTATGTGGGGTCGCCTGATTTGAAAATGGGGTCACGAGTGAGAATCAAATATCGAATACAAGTTGTGCTTGGTTCATAGACCCTTGTTACGTCAGAAACCTCAGGTAGCCGCTAGAAGCAGTTGTAATAAACAGAGTGGTTTCTGTTTTCTTCCTACAAATGTCGCTCTATCTTTTGAACGGTTAAGCTACACAATATTATGACCCCATCACTGAAAGATAAGACTCGCAGGAACTGAGAAAAAAAATACGAAATAAAAATTTGGCCACAAAGAAAAGGTCTGTCTTCTGTTTCCCTCAAGCTGCGTAGTTCATTAGAACAGAGAGGACCAGACACTAAATCAGACGAGGGCTAAAAGAGCATCATCAATGATGATGTTCTGTTCTACACAGAAAAAGGGGGTGGGTTGATTTGGGTTGATGGGTATGAGTTTAGGTGGTTGAGGAAGAGTAGGGGATGAGAGTGGGGAATGAGGACTGGCTTCACTGCCACAGAGGGTAACAAGGACCTGCTTTCATCACTTACCTGCCCCCCACACCCTCCCAGAATACCAGACCAGCACTGGGCCCGTATCAGAAGAGGAGATCACACACACACACATGGCCCATTGAGTTCTGCTACCTGAGTTGGTACCACAGGGATGTGT